>NC_051154.1:284145233-284397608 GCF_013339745.2 Dermacentor silvarum
GCGGGAATCTACTCACCATCCCTCGAGTGTGTCTTTTTCACTTCGCCTGCCAGATTTTTCAAGCCGAGCATCAGGCAATAGTTCTTGCTTTGCGAAAGCTACACCTTCATGCTACAAAAGTTGTTATCGTCACATATTCTTCTTCTTTATGCAGCGCGCTTAACGCGTCAACAAATTCGACAGCTTTGAACACGTTTTATGCATTAGCTCCGCCCCACTTAAGGTTAGTTGATTTATTAGGGTTTCTAGGCCACCGATGCATTCAATTTAAAGCAATAGAGGGTTCTTTAGCACAAGCTTCTTTGAAAGGTCCGCTGATATCTGTATTACCGGCAACTGCGGATATCACTGCAGCCAGATATAGGCAGTTTTGTTTGACCAAATAAAAAAAAGCCTCTCATTATCAAAATATGCAGACTTTATACATCTACATTTTTATCGGAACCGACAATGGGGTGCTAACCGGAAATTCAAAGTATAATTTACAAGGTGGCGTTGCCGTTTTCCAGAAATTAATGTTCACTTGCAGATATGTGGTCTGGCGGTATCCCCATTATGCTACCTCTACAACGAGCCGGAATTCGTCGATAACTTTTTATTATCGTGTCGGCGGATTTCTAATAATCGAAAACGATGTTTGCAAACTTCACTTCGAAATCTAGGACCGCCTTAATTGATGCAGTTCTGTTATTCTCTCTGTTGAAGCAACGGTATCGGTATATAACCACAGGAACGTTTGCCGAGCCATATATACTTTACTCTGTGACACAAGAAGATTGCCTTATTAATACTTCCCCATTTCCACGATTGATTTATTGCTCCTTCAGTAAACTATAAATTTAGAAAATTGAAAAAAGTAATACCACACATTCGCAGTTTTAATATTATTAATATTGTGACGGCTCACTGGAGACAAGAGCGGTATTTAATTGAGACAATTAGGACAAAGCGCTCAGTTCAAACTTCTCCTTCTCTAGCACCTCGCTTGCAAGCTCGAGGTCGTCGTCTTTGTCGTCAGCGTGGTTGGGCACAGATGGCGTCGCGGCAATATTATTATTCAAAATTCAACTGACACATTTTTACGTCTATCCTCTACTGTATTTATTTTATTATTTAGTTCATATTACTATCCCTATCTAAGCAAGGCTGACTACCTTAGTATAGATTACTTTATTTCTTTGATTATCGGCTTATCACTCATATTCAATTATTCATTTATTTTTATTTTTATTACATATTTTTAACAAATAATAATTTAAATTGTCAATTATTAACCAACCAGTTCGTGGCCTATCTCCCACAGAGGGTTTGTGCCATTAATTGATTCTTTATCATCATCATCGTCTTCGCTCGCGCGACAGCCCCATGTGGCAAACCACGCTCGCGCTTTCTGACACGTAGCTATTCGTGGCACATCGCAGCATCGTTGAAAGGTACGGCATTGGTGTAGTTCTAGCTATGTGCGTCGACGCACGCAGCGTCATGCGAGTCTACTGTCTCTTCCCTGACGATGCATCAACCTTCTCAGAAGCATCGCCATCCCACAAGACGACATTGGCGATTCGATTCAACTCATATCCAGAAGGGGGCAAAGATGGCATGCTGTACGTTTCCTGCTACGTTGCCTTCAACAACGTCCTGACGGAGAACCGGGATCTGGTGATCAAGCCGTGGAAGGAGGTCGAGGAAATTGCCTGGGACAGCTGCTTAGGAGATCGGAGGATACCGTTCCTGAAGACCCAGTACGACCTGCTCGTTGAGATTGGAATCGGGGACATCCTGTCTCTAGGCTACACCATGCACTCGGCATGCACCGCAAAAGGATTCCGGCACCAGGCTTTGGTGGTATCCGAGAGCCCTAGACTACTAGTACTATACAGGTATAGATAAATTTGTTTTGTTTCGCATCTCAAGGACATTGCGAACACAATAAGTGGAAAGTTTGAAATAGTATTTGATAATACTATGATAAAAATCGCGTTTCTGGCATGTTTTGTCTCGTAAATAATGCTTTTTATTTCTCTTTTTTTTTGTTAGAAACCTCCAGCCTCTACAATTTCCAGCCTCTACTGGTGTATGCGAACAACATTGTGATGTACGGTTTTACTGGCTACTTTTAAAGGCTGCTGGGATATTTAGCGTTTTCTGAGATCCGGTGGTCCGTACACTTTTTTGGTCGATAGTGCATGTTTGCCCTTTTTAGCCTGTCATTAAACGGAATTGCATACACAGTTGAGTTGTGGGCACAGGATCCTTGCCGAAGAAACGTAGCGCAGAGCATAAGCTTCTAGAACAATTGTTTTTTTTTATCCAATCCGTTGGAGAAGGCCTGATGAGAATTCATTGCAAGTACGCAATCAGAAGGTAAAAAAAAAATTTTTCCCCTCATGTAAATGAATACAGTTAGCGTCGTGTTTTTTTATTAGGAAAGGACCATTTTTTGAGAATACATCACTTAACGAACAATTACAACAGATGAAGTCTTCAGTAAATTGTTGCTTAACGAAACAAGGTTTAATACGTGGTGCTAATTGTTTTCCCGTGTTATCAACGCAGGTGGGAGGAGCCCATAACCCGTGGGGTGGATACGGGTACGAGCGGGGTTTGCCAGGTCATGCATACCAGCGCAGCGGCTTCTCCCGAGCACAGTACGTCTCGGCGTCTTGTGCTACAGGCCCTACATCCACGCGGGCGGCACACTGCCGTGTGCGGTGACGATGCTGAACTCCATCAAGGCCGAGAGGAACAGCCAGAGGGACAGCGATCCAAATCCAAGGAGCAGCCTTTGCAGGCTACACGAGAGGTAAGCCAGACTCCAATCAAGCAAAAAAGCCAGTAGCGGCGACTTTTAAAAACATTCAAATTTCTCCGCTTTTTATCGAACGAAAAACTGTGTATTAGGGCCAGCTATCTCTGGGCGCTCCGAGCTCGTCAGGATGAGCAGCCTATGTCGGTGAGCACTGCTACTTCAGCGGAGGGACTATATTGCAGCTTAGCGAAATTCAATGACACGTATACTTGTAGAGGCCAGCTTTTAAAACCATACGTGTTCTGGGAAAAGAAAGTATACCGGGTGCAGAAAACTTATGTCTTGGCCTCTGCCGTCTTTGCTGATAGGCTACGGACCTATGAACGAATATTAACAGAGAAAAAATATTCAAAAAATCATTTCACTAATAAATAAAATATGGTAAGAAATATTGAATTACTAATCTAAGGGCAGATGTGTTCGCTACATTTAAGCTGATTAGTAGCGAAGGCTTGTGTGCTTAAAACAAATAAAAAGCCTAACACCGGTTTGGAGATATGGGACTTTAAAATTGGCTACGAAATTCTTTGGCGTTTTTAACATTTTCCAAAAGTGTGACTTTAACAGTGTGTGGCGATCTTGCTCCAATTTCTTAAGTTGAACGAGGCCCTCAGTAATCTAACAGCCTTCTAACAGTTTGATAATATCCTTCTAACGATGATAACATTCCCTTTACGTTTACGTCAGGGCGACGATAAGAAAATCATCGATGTGCCATTTATCTGTTTTAGAGGAGATTGTCGCGCTGGCTGATCGACGCTAACACGCGACCTTCAACAAAATTTCCTCTCAGTGTGGCGACCTTTCAACCTTTCAAGTGCCACAGACACCCACAAAACAGCTGTGCCAAGCAGCGGCTCACAGTGCAGGCTATAAATGCCTACAAGTATTTTTCGCGTTCGTCTTATATTCTAATGCCAAAGGGCAACTGTTAAGAAAAAAAAAGTAATTGACTAAATGCTTATGCTGTACGTGCCAAAATTAAGATATGTTTATGAAAAGTGTCGGAGAGAGGGACCCGCCGCCGTGGCTAAGTTAGCTAAGGCGTCGCTCTGCTGAGCACGAGGTCGCGGGATCGAATCCTGGCAGCGGCGGCCGCATTTTGATGGAGGCGATATGCAAAAACGCCCGTGTGCTTGCGTTGTAGTGCACGTTAAAGAACCCCAGGTGGTCAAACTTTATGCGCAGACCTCCACTGCAGCGTGCCTCATATTAAGAACTGGTTTTGGCACATAAAACCCCGCGAAGAAGACCGCGAGCTACTGCATATCCTTACCACCTGAGGTTCTTTCACGTACGCCCAATGCGCTAGGCATGATCATTTTCGGATTCCACCCCCTCGGAATGCGGCTGCCACGGCCGGGTTCAAACCCGCGACCTGGTGCGTGGTGGCGCAATACCATACACTGAGATACCGTGGCAGGTTAACTGTTCAGAAGCTACGTTACGTATTTTGCTGGCGGTAAGCGTTTAATGACTTCTTCACTTTCATCGTCTGTAAAAATGACGCGGCTCTAGCTTAACTTCCTAGTAATCTGCATAAAAAAAGAAAAACTTGCCATTTCACACGCATCACTTTGTATATTGTAGATCACGTAACTTTCACCGTCTTGCGAAAGGTACAAGGCAACCGCATTTATGTCCGCAAAGCACCGCGAGCGAATTGTTTCATGTAATAAACGCTTTACAGGTCGCCGAAGCCATTACTGATCAAGATATGATATCGCTTCCGGTGGATTGAAGTGGTTATTCGATTTACCGGTGGAGTGTCTTAAAGGGAAGCTGAAGAGGTTTTAGAATTGGAAGATTTACGGGTGTTTGGAACGCTAACACAGTATGTCGTCATAGTTCTGCGCTCACGCAAAAACACCTGGCTTGGAACGACGCATGTAAAGTACAAAATAACCTAGGTAACGTCACCAAAGCTGTTAAAAAAATGTGCGATCATATTGACACGTATAAATGTTTATCTTTCACCGGTGGCCGCTTTCCAGCGGCTAACAAATGTTAAACGTGATCGCTCGGCGCAGGACGCGCCTGTATCGGAAGTTTCTAGAACGTTATCGATGCTTCTTTCCGTTGCGTCTTTTCACCGACGCTTATGTTATCTGATTGTATGACCAACGCGAATTGTCTAGAACTTTCTGGAAGACACGCGGGCATCGGGGATTAATCTGGAACCTTTGATTACTCAGGTATAAAAGCCGACGCGTTTCGCCGCTGATCAGATTTTCGACGACCGCCGACTGTGTTCGCCGCTTTCGTTGTGCTTTGAGTGTAGCTTGCTTTTGTGGGCACAGGTTCGCCCAATAAAGAATCAGTTTCGTCATACACAGTTTTACGACTGTTTACTTCGGCGTCACTACTACGTGACAATATGAAGCATGTATTATACGTTGGGTTATCAATCCAATTCCGCCACAAGGATAAGTTTTTTGTACTCGTTACCTTCCTCCAAAATTTAATTAGGTTGTTGCCAGCGGGCTATTTCTTGCGTAAATATTTCTTCCGCGCTTTATTGGATGCGCGAAATACGAAAAGTGCCTTGTGATCGCATGACTTGCCATTAGCGTCCTTAAATGTGATTTCAAGGTAATTGCCACCTGAAAGCAGAAAGCTCTTGGCATTGGCTTACAGGAACCATGGTAGCCTAAAGAAAAACTATAGGCTTGCCGAGTCAGCCTGAGGGCACGGCGTTATTTTCTTCATACTGGTTTTGGTAGCACTGGTGTCGCAGTGCGGCGGGCATCTAATGAGCTGCGCTTTTCCCATTTCGCTCGCTACGACTATAAGTAAAAGAGAGGAAAAAATAATTATGAAGCATATAGCACCCTGAAAATCACTGAACCGGATGCTTGAGGAAACAGTAACAGCTTTGCTATCAGAAAATATCCGTATGTTGAAAAAATTATAAACCAGTTTTAATGTATCTTCTCTAATTACTCAGGTGTTCTTTACCCGAACGTACTCCTGGCGGAGGAAGAGGACAGATGACCAAACACTGTAGGCCTCATAATCGGATATTGTACCACTGCTTTTGTTTGTTTGTTTGTTTGTTTATTCTTAAACAGCTTCGCTAACAGTTGTTACATATAGTTTGCATTGACGTCATTGTGGCCGCCATCTTGAGGTACTTGCAAGTCGAAAAGCTATATAAAAAAAGATATGACTGAACGACAGTACAAAAATTGCGTCTTGCGCCCAGAGACAAATGGACAACAGTGATAATGTGGTGAAAGACGGTCCTCGTCGAAAAGCAAAACGATGTGCGCGTGATAATAAGGTGCACTGACGTCACCGTAGCCTCCATGTTCGTGTACAGGCAGAGTGAGATAACTGCGTTCATGACGTCACGTGAAAACTATTTATAGTATCCGAATGCTGTAAAGAGCGTGTGGGCTTTATCACAGACCGGAGTAGGGAGCGTAGTAATCTTGGTTGAACAGCTGGGTGAAGGGGACAACGTTCCGAAGAAGGGAGCAACCAGGCAGACATGCAAGGTCGTGACTATTCCTGTTTCCAGAAGCTTTGTCTTAATTGCTTCAGCTGTGTGTTTATACTATTATAAACCACGCATTTTTCTGTATACTCAAAATTGATCTCAAGGTGAATAAACCAATCTGGGAGGGAAAACAAATTCTAAAGCCACAAGTCATGCATACAACTGTGAAAATGCTGTACTGCGAGGAGTTTTGTTATGTTGCATGCAGACAAATGCATACAGTATAGCGTAGCCTCCGCCGTATTTTTGTTATTCGGTTTTCTTTTTTGAATTATATCGACACACATTTCCTTTGCGCCCCAGTCAGACATGATCTTTTCACTTTTGGCAGGTCACCTCCTTTCCCAGTCGCCAGCAGTACGATGCTGTAGCCTCCGTACGCTGGACAACATTCCGGCGATGCACCGGTCAGTTCGTGCATCATTCCGGCTCTGTACGGCGTCTCGCAGGCAGCACCAGGCTCTGCTAATCACGGTAGAGCAGCAGCAGGTGCACCCCAGGTGGTCGACCTCTCCTGTGTATTGTGTTGCTTCAGCCGGGATGTTGGCCTCAGCATCATCACTGCCTGTGTGACCAGTGGCTTCTACGTAAACTGTCCTGACTGGTACCGTAGTCGCATTGAACACTTGGAGCTACAGTGCAAGCGCGGAGGCCGGCGATTGAGAGTACGTTCCAGGCCAGCGTGGCGAGCTCGTCTCCTGGCTGCTGGCCTTGGACGCTCAATCAGCGAAACGGCGGCCCCTTCTCTTCTCCTGGAAGCTCGGCGGATTCGTTGTGGAAGGGACCTAAGCCGTGGCCACTACGAGGAATTTCATTCGTATTTTTATTATTCCTGCAACGTATTTATGTTAATTCACGTTTTTCTGCGTGTTGTGAATACATGTTTTCGTAGTTCACGCCTGTTTCTTTCCACATTAAGCCATTACTTGCACACTCATTGAAAGTGGGATGCAATGAAAAGAATCCCGCAGACACACTGAACACCGAATAGGCAGCGCGCACGTCTCTTGGGTGATAGTACGAGCACAGTTTAGTTACCTTAGTGATAACAGCCCCCCCCCCCCCCCATGCATTCTATGCTGCAGCCAACTTCTTGTTGGGAGCACGTTTTTAGCTCGGGTTCTAAACAATATTTACATATGCGCTTTCGGTTGTCACGCAGCCTCTTCGCAGGAGCAAGATATGCTGTGTGGTCGTTTGCGACAGCACACACAACCGTTATCTAAAGTATTATTGCTTCCCAAACGCGCACAGGCAGATGGCACGTCCCTCGCCTACCCCGGTTGCTATCCCATAATGCACTTGGCATCTTTGGGAGGTGGTTATTTGTGGTACTATGCTTCACTGTGTGCTCAATGAATGAATTGTTGAATTTTGGGGTTTTACGTGCCAACACCACTCTTTTATTACCAGGCACGCCGTAGTGGGGGACTCAGGAAGAATTTTGACCCCCAGGGGATCTTTAACGTGCTCCCAAGGCACGGGAGACATGATTTTTTTTTTTCATTCCTTCTCAGTGTGACGACCTTTCAACCTCTCAAGCCACGCAAGCTGTCGTCCGCTTCTTTAGCTAGGATGCGTGTCCCCGGGAAACGGAATGAGTCGCCGTATGTTGGCGCCCACGCGCTTGCATTCTACCTTGAGACAACACAAGCGACCTACCAGTGATGATGAGCGCATGCTCTAGGCCGTGTTATCTCGTGAAACGCGAGTGACTCAGCCCGACTAGTCTGGCTGAGAAATGACCGAATATCATCGATAGCGTTGCGCGCGCCACAGGCCACAGGTATCCGCTTGCGCGACGCAAGCGCCGGTGCTACCATCTCTTGTTCACTTCTCTGCTTACTCGGCCCGCGAGAGGATAAATTCCCTATATATCAAAAGTACCGCCATCTACTCTTTCCTCCGCCGTCTCCTCTCCTAAAGAAGTTGGTTTTTTTTTCCTTTACTTTTTTGCTTGCGAAAGCAAGTCGGCGGTGGCGCCCCTAGAAAGGCCACGTTGAAGCTTTGAGGCCGGGCCACGGCCGGACTCGACTCTCCTCCGCGCTGAGGAGAGTCGCGGAGGGAGGAGGGTGGAGTCAAGTCCGGCCGTGGCCGGCATGGAGGAAGGAAAAAAACTAGGAGGGAGTGTCACGTGACACTCTTGAAGCCTAGTCATAAAAAATTTAGAGGAATGGGATGATGGGAAATAGGCCCTCATGGGATAGGCAAGCGGTAGATTTTACTCGGCTCGCTTCGGTTTCGTCTGCTGCGGGGGTTTCGGAATATGCGCACATACTCGGCGTGGCAAACGCGCGCCGAGGTTAGTGAAGGAATTCGAGTGTGTGAAGCAGTTGAGTCTCGCCGCTTAATTAGCAGACAGGCGCCAAGGCTGTTGCGAACGAAGGCGTCGGTTAACCGGCGTTGCGCCCAACAACCCGGGAGGACGACCTCAAGGACGACTGGTTGCGTTTCGTTGTGGTTTCAGGGAAACGAGGGAACCTTTCGCCCTGCAAACGTGTGAAGGCAACCAAGCCGCCCTTCCGACGACGATTCGTTGCGTTTGACGACGTCTTCTGAGAAACAATGATGCCTTTCGCCCCCGCAAAATGTGCACGCGATTAAGCGAGCGTACAGGGTCCATAGCGACTGTTTCCCTACGGGAAAAAAATGCGTCCCGTCTTGTGCCCAAGGATGGACTGGCGAGCCGGAGACTCCGAATATATTTAGGGCCGTGCCGGCCCGTAGTTAAGGTAGCGCAGTCGACACTGTTGCTCGAGATCTGCTCAAAGTCTTCGGCCTCTTAGCAGAGCGGCGAGAACTACCGTCAGCAGTAGGCGCACCTGCGTGATGAAGTGTTTTGTGCCAGGATGCCCTAATCGAACAGAAAATAGGCGCGATGGCCTGTCCTTCCATAGGTAAGCACAATGAACGTTTCTTTTATTTATGAAAATGGAACTGCAATATTCGCGATCGTTAGTGACTACGTGCTCGTGTGAATTATAACTGACGAAATAGTGGTGCAATACTATTCAAGCCATTTTTTTTCAACTTTGTCATAATTCCCACTTATAAGTGTTAAACATTTATTTCTCTTTAATGTAATTTTATCAACTAGCGTACACTCCTAAAAAGGTACGATGTGAAACTATTTGTTGTCGAAGAATTACATTTCCTGCTATAAAAATTATTATTGACTGAATGTCTTGTATGTATTTCTATTAACTGAATTATTTTTGTATGTATTTCTTGTCGCTGAAAACAATGAAAATTGCAATAAAATTAATTAATTGAAGAAACCATGAAAAATTAGTCTTCACATAACATACCAAGTTTTGCAATAGTCGCCAAGAACAATAATTTTGTAGAGAATATTCTGCTCGTAGTAACTCGGCTTGTGAGCGCAAAGTTCAAACATCATGTTGCAAAGTTCACAATACCAGGAATCTGGGACATCGCCGAACAGCGCCTCTAGCGGCCGCCTCTGAAAACATGCGCATTTTCTATGGGAGAGCGTCGTTTTTCCCAAATAACTAATCATAGAAGCCATATTTAAAAATATTACCGTGGAAATAGGCTCTAGGAGCTTAGCCCGACATCTCATGCAAGCGGTACCATTACTTACGACGGAAAACCCGTTCCAAATTGCGGGCGAAGTTCGAAGTATGGGAGTCTATGGAAAAGGCCAAATTTTGGAGTTTTTTTGGCCAGTAAAAAGCTATTTGCGATGAGCCTATTGCATCGATCGACGTATTACCGGGGATTTATCAACTTCAATGACTCAGCTTTCAGCTAGTTGCAGCAGCAGCTCTTGAAATGGCCAAAAAGTCATTCCAAAATCGCAGTTTTCATAACAAGGGCGCAAAATTTATTGTGGTACGTATATAAACCTAGTTTTTGCTTTCAGTAGCACGTCGAACCGATAGCCGAGCGTTCTACGTGACCACAGATTAGGATCGCTGATACCACGATTGTGAGTTCGCAGGTTCGAAGCCAGCGGCCCCGCTATTTTTTTATCGCTTTGTCGCTGCTTAGTTTGGCGGTTTCCCGCCAGATGGCATATTCCCAAATGCAGGTAATTTAGTTACGGTTCTTGTTTCGTTTTTTTCTACTATACCAACGTCTTCCTAAAAAAATTGCTGGCTGGTTTTGTGAACATGCGAACGTGCTTCCAAACTTCTTTTGCACTTTAGGTGTAATGTATTTGAGACAATAAACCCACGTTACGTGTTTTGAAAGTTCATTTCTTTCTTAAGGCAAAGATTTATGAAGACATTACTAAGAAATATTTTTGCGTCTTCAGTTATGTCATGGAAACGGCGTGTTTGTGCGGTTCTTGTGCAGCTTGAAACGTACCACAAACATAAACAGTGTCCAGTGTGTGCAATTAAAAGACACAGAAGTAGAAAACTTGGCTGCAGCCCCAGACGTAGTATTCTTACAAATGAATACAGAAGCTATTTGACTGAGTATATTTGCATTATATCAAACCAGAATTTTTGCGTACCGGATCTTCAGTGCAAATGAAGGCTGTCCGAATTATTTCACAAGCATTTTTGCTTAGTACAAACCGATACCTCGAAACATAAACATTCTATCCTCAATATGCAGCACACGTGTCTTTTCATTTGAGCCATTCCCATGTACCTTTACGAAATTCCAGAAATACTAAAGGTCTTCATATCCTTTTACCACGACGTACGCAGAGGAGTATTGAAAGTTATACGAAAAGACGCCGGGACGTGTTAATGTAGTTTGTCGTGTAAAAATAGAGAACGATTCCAATCACAGACCACACCCTTTTTGAGATATGCCCACAAAGTGTTGCAAAAAGACATTGTTTTCGGCTCGAATCACCAAAGTTGCTATGGTATTCTGCTGTTCTGTTCTTAACTAACTCTATTGCTGAATCAGATCGCAGCACCATGATATAATTACTGGTACAATTCTTCAGTAATTTTTAAGCTTACCTAGTTTCAAGTAATCAAAATAGGTAAGCAATTGCTTCTTGGGAGGTAGCCGAGGCCATGGTAGATGTGATTAGTAGTGCGGTATATGTTAGTAGGCTGACTGGTATTATTACATGAAGTGCGCCAACGTACCTACCTAAAGTCACGGTGGAAATTACAGAGCCCTTTATTGTTTATATATTGAAGTCATTTGAGAGTGTCTCTCCTAAAAAGTAATAAGTTTAATAATATCAGGACTGAATAGCCTTCTGTTAAGCAGCTAGGAAAAATACCATGTACGACGTTCTAATGTGGTTTAAATTGCAACGTTATCAGCGCTTCCAAAAGAAAGTGACTGTACAAGTCCATCTGCTTCTTCTTTCTGGGGTTTTACGTGCCAAAACCAGTTCTGATTATGAGGCACGCCGTAGTGGAGGGCTCCGGATTAATTTTGACCACCTGGGGTTCTTTAACGTGCACTACAACGCAAGCACACGGGCGTTTTTGCATTTCGCCTCCATCGAAATGCGGCCGCCGCGGCCGGGATTCGATCCCGCGATCTCGAGCTCAGCAGCGCAACGCCTTAGCTGACTGAGCTACCCCGGCGGGTGACAAGTCCATCTTTCTCGGGCGTTCATGTCACCTAGGTACCACCGCCTGACACATGACCTTTATATTTTAAAATCTGCCCCGATGACGTAAGTTACGTTGCGGCAAAAAATAAATGCCCTTTCTAAAGAACGAACCATAACAGCTTCCCGACAAAGCGCAGTACGTTGGCGCAAGTCGTCATTTGTGATAACGATAAGAGCGACAGCCCGTAGTTAAAAATGACTTGTCACTCCCCGGTTTTTCTTTTTTGCTCCAGGAAGCGACTAACCCAAAGGGTAATCTCTCCCTTCGCATGATGCTTGCGACCTTTCTGGTTTCGCACAAGCGCGTTGTTTGTGTATATTTCAGGCGCGCTTGGCATCGAAAGGCTTAAAGCTTTAAACAGCGAAAGGCTGTCACAGTCGCTTCGGTAGCTGCTCGGAAAGCGCGGACAATCAGTCCACTTTCAGCAAACGCGCTCTCAACCAAGACATATTTGCGAGAAAGGGGCTCCTATATTACCCATAGCGAGAAATGTATCCAGAAATTACACCTCATTATCCCGATGTGTTTATGAGCCGCACTCTGCGGCCTGTATTCCGTATTATGACAAAAAATATAGTTTGTGCAGTGTCAGTGTAGCCTAAACATAAAACAGGAAATTGAAGTCATCACATCAACTATCATATATCATAAATTGAAAGAAATAAAACTGAAACTGTACTTCATAATACTAGCACTGCAAACTTTTATGCATGTGATTCATTTCAACTTCCTATCTGTTCCAGCGTAGACATATGCTGTTCAGTTGGTAAACAAAGATTATTTTGCAAAATTTGATAATAATTTTTGCCTCCAACATATGTTCCTGTTGGTCATGCACATTTCTCTCTATCGAATATATGGTCGAAACATCACAGAGTCGAATTGTGAATGATTTAAAAGTTTAACTGGCTTCTCCACATAGGGGAAATGCCGTAGGAATTTGAAAATGTAATAATACACAATCATTTGGTTGCATCAACTTCCTGGCTATAGGCATGTAATGAAAAGCTCAAATGTATTACACGGCTTTGTCTTTTCGCGGCAATTTCATCCACTGCATTTATAAAGCAATTTACGTTTTTTTTATTTTAGCGCGAGTCCAAAAACACATAGCAACTTATACACCAAAGCGATATGAGTTTCAAGAGCTCGTCAATTAGGTTGTAATTTGTTCAAATAAAACGAGAGACTTTCATGCACAGACAAAATAAGCGGCTAAGAGGAACAGCTGACCAGTCATTTCAGAAGAATAACTGAGTTTGGTTATGTAGTGTTAAACTATGGAGCTTTAAATAATGCACACATTTTATACATCGCAGGATAGGTGTCATTGGAGATCGCTGGGCGAGGCCTTCGTTCTGCCATGGACATAAATATAGTCTGATGATGAAACATTGCCGGAGGTGACCACCCCTCATCCAAGAAATATATTTTACAGTTTAATAATTTATTTATTTGCGCCGTCAGCACTCGAAGGCATTACGGAAGGAAGTGGGTTGAGCAGGCTAAACAAATAATGGAATTATTAAAAAGTAACTTTCTAATCATATACTTTTAGCTGGTGGTACGTGGAAAAACTTTAGTGCGCACGACGAAGGCAGCTTTACAATTATACCATATTACCTGACCTTACAAAGAATTTAAAAGGAACATAGTAAGTAATTAACAAATTCAGATTACACAACGTACGCTAGTTGATGTTGCATGAAACTTGCGTTTATTTGTACTCTTTAGGATTTTTTTGGGGAGGCGATACCATTCAAGGGCTGTTCGAGGCCAGAAAGAGCTGAAGGAAGTTAATGTGACTACATCTGAAACGTATTTTGTACAGCTGATCAATGCGATGCCATATATGTGGTGATGGAGATACAGTCGTACGCGGATATATCAAGCTAACTTATAACGAATTATTCTGTACATCGAACAGCTGTAAAATACCCTTGAAAATTTCATGCAAATGTATCGGGCTGGTGCACGCGTATAAAGAACGCTCGTTCACCAGCACATTCGATATATCGAACGCGGTGCCACGCAGAAGACCTCATAGTGCATTTATTTGTACACTTTGAGGTATTCTGGCACCTTGAGGTGGAGAAGAGATAGTGCAGTCAGTTGAGCCCTGTCAGCCTGTTTGGCTAGCCCTCATGCTACCTCGGAAGTCAACATTCCTTCTATCCGATTTTCGAGGCGTCGTCGTGTGGGTTGAGTGCCTATTCATGAGTTTATTTCCGCAAGCGATGGCCCCTACAAGTGTAAAGAAAAGAGTCAGCTTGAACTTTTCAATGAAGTTGAAAGTGAACCAGCAATTTTTTTTTTGCGGGTAAATAAAGTGTGCTTGCTTTTTTCCCCGAGTTGCGTGCAGTAAGTTGGCGGCTCTCGGATGCACTAATCGGTAAGCCACCGTTTATCTGAGGGCCTATTATTTTATATATATAACGAACTTTTTGTGATCCCCTTCAGATTCGATATATTCGGGTTCGAGTGTATCAGTTTACGGGTTACAAATTCAAGTTTAGTTTTATTTGGGGTTAGAGTAGCTTTTCGATCATAAGTTGAACATATAAATACAATGGAATTTCACACATTGGATGTATACTCAAATTTTGTCCTATTAGTGTGTTCTATAGTAGTAACATGAGAGAGGATGGTGGCATTATAAGTGTACAGGAGCCAATAACCCAACGTTCGATCCGCATTGTTACTAATCTCGATATGCCATGTAAGATTAGCCGTACTATGAACACGTGAATACTTTTATGAATATACAGGCTGTAACTGCGTGTTGTTAAGTAAGCACGTCGAAGAGCTGTTTTGAATGGGAGTTGCTCAGATGATGTTGCTGCTACGTCTGGTGTGCCGCAAGGCCTCGTGTGGGGGCCGATTCCTTTTCATTTTTTTATTGCGAAAGCATTATATGCCCCCTTACGCGAAAACCCGTATACGTTGTAGTCGGCGACGCTACCAAAAATGGCCGACGGCAAAGAGTAAAAACGCGTAAAAAATGCTCGAATTGATGACAAATTTAGCAGGCAGGTTCATGTAAACAAAGTAAACTAATCCCTTTGAAATAAAAAATAGGTAAATTTTGATCTGGGCGGGAATCGAAACCGGGCCTCCGGGGCGCGGAGGAGACCCGACTTTGTCCCGTACGACCGGATAAACTCATCCTAGCTCGACTCGCAACTCCCGCCCCACCACTACTCCGAATTTTGCCGCTGCCGAGAAATGTATGCAGCCATCTACGCCTCAAGCTCTGGCGAGGCACCAGCACTGGCCGCCCCAACTCTCTGCCCTACGCCACCCCAACCTGCCCATCGACGATCATAAAATCATCCTCCGTCCCCATGGCGGCCTCAACCTTCGGACCGTGAACAGCGTTGCGCTTCGCGATGCCATTCTGCAAGCAGCCCGCCTCGGACACCAAGAGGCCAAGCCAAGCACCGTAATCATCAACACCCTCCAACACGTCGTCCTCATCAACACTCCCGACCCGCAACGCCGACACCACTACCTCGCCCTCAAGTCCGTACTCATCAAAGACACTGCCTACGACTACTCCTACCAAGCGGCCCCGTAAGACTGCGCCCGCGGTGGGGTTCACGGGGTCCCTCTCGCCCACTCTTACGAAGACATTCAGGATTGTCTCAATCGCGAGCAGGACCCTCCCATCCTCGACTTTATACGCATAGGCTCCACGGAGTCCATCATCATCCTTTTCGAACAAGACTGGGTGCCCAAGCACATCTACCTCTCCTCCGTACTCTATAGGTGCTCCCTCCTCAAAAAGAATATCGAGCACTGCCCTAACCGCGGCGCACTCGACCACCACCACGTGTGCCCGGCTCCCAAGCAACGCCGCTGCTCCGGCTGTGAACAAGTAGACCCCCTACCTCACATTAGTAGTAGACCCCCTACCTCACACGTAGTAGACCCCCTACCTCACACAGTAGACTCCCTACCTGACATTTACCCACCGCCTACCTCAAGCAGGTGGTGTAACACCCGGGAGAATCTGGGTAGTGATCACTACATTATTGAGATTCTCCTACAAGCAGGCCCAGCACGCAGACCCGCTCGTGGTGCTGCCATCACGAAGTGGGACTCGTTACGCACTTTCCGAGCAGCCCGCACTCTACACACCATCTCAGACATAGCTACTTGGTCCGACCAGCTCTAGTGCGACGTCCGCGCCGTGACTCGTCCCCTCCCAGAGGACTGCCCCGCGGACGCAATGGATTCCCATCTCCTGCAGCTCTGGAAAGCTAAGGCAGGACTCGAGCGGAGGTGGCAGCGCCAGCGCTGGAATACAACATTCAGACGCCGGCTGACCCAGCTCAACAAGGAGACTGAGACGCATGCTGCGACTCTCTCTCTCGCCAAAAATTGGGGATCCCTCTGTAACAGGCTGGAGCACAACATGAGCCTGCGCCAGACATGGAACCTATTCCGCCATCTCATTGATTCGACTCAGTCCAAGACACACCACAAACAGGTCATGACGAAGCTCATAGACGCATCCGAAGCCTCCCCGCAGGAACTCCTCCAGACGCTTCGTGGTCTACACTTCCTCGCATATCCCCCCGGAGACCACCCACTATACAGGCTCCCCCAACTACCTCCTCGACAAAACCATCAGAGAGGCAAAAGTTAGGGCAGAACTTCAGCGCCTGAATACGTCCTCAGCTCCCGGTCCTGACGGAGTGCACAACAAGGCACTATGCAACCTCGATTCCCCCTCCACCACAGCCCTAACCGACTACTTCAATGAATGGTGGGTGCGCGGCGCCCTCCCAACCCCAAGTAAAGGACGCTAAGGTAGTTTTCATTGCCAAATCAGGCAAACCACTTCGACCCGATAATCTCCGTCCCATATCCCTTACGTCCTGTGTGGGCAAGCTTATGGAGCACGTTCTCCAGACCCGGCTGAGCCGGTATCTGATAGATGTCAAAAGCTCCGTCTCCGTGTACGTGAAAAAAATGACTATCTCTATCATCTCCTCATGTTAGCTGCGGTAAAAACTGCATTTCATTGTTTAAACGCTGAGATGAAGATGGAACTACGTGTAGTACATTGCCATATTGCTGCCGCGTCCGGTATTTTCATGAAATCTCGGTGACTTCGAAATACGCCTCGACGTCTTTCAGTCGTGTGGGACGACACAGAGATCTAGACCGATTTATTGTCAAATTTCTCGAAAGCGGATGACAAGAATATGAGTAAAGCACTTCTTTACAGTAGTTACACATGCATCGTACTTCAAACCCAGAGTGAATATTTTGCGTAATCACTTCCGAGTGAATTTCGAAAACAAGTGGAAGGCAATGTGCAATGTATTGTACAAGGGGTCTCAGGAGGATATACTTAAATGTTTGTACAAGAAACCGCATCGAAAGGAACAACACTTAGGCGTTTAATTAATGCTGATTCAATAGTGCAGTATGAGTAGAAAAAGAAATGTCCAGAATATATATTCTCAGTTTAGTAAAGACCCTTGTTTGAACTCGGCAAGAGTTACATATCGATGTTAGTGTCTGACAGGCCGCCATGGCGGAAAGAAACTACAGAAGGGAGCGTCACGTGACAATCTTGAAGCCTAGTCATAAAAAAATATAATGCAGAATTCGCGAAAGAAAATGCACAATAGTCACGTGATAGACAAGCGGTAGTTCTTTGCGCCCTGCATGATGTGCTGCATACGTGCGTGCGTCGGTTCGCCTGTTTAGTGCCGTGGAACGTTTACAGAAGGAACGCCGTTCCCTCTGCCATTCCTTCGTAAAAATAACAAGTTACCGTTACAGTTCCACCGACCCTTAAAGCAATGGTGGCATTCCTCCGTTCCTCCCAAAAGGAACTAATTCCTGGAACGCCGTTCCGTACAACACTGCACCAAAGCAAATATATCGCTTTCGCATACCCACACGTAAACAGTTTGAAATGTGTCTGCCGAATTTCTTCGTTTTTTTAACAGCGAAGCTGTTTAATCCAGCCGTATTTGTGGTGCGTATCAAGAAACTGCCAAGAAAGAAAATAAACTTTCTTGCCGAGGTGGGTTTCGAGCCCGCGTACCTCCGGTCCCAAAGCGAGCGTCGTAACCACTAGGCTATACAGCCACGCTGCCAGAACGTGCATTTATGCGAATCATATTGTTACGGAAGGATAGGAGGAATAAAAAGAAGAAGATCGAGAGACACTGGCTGCTGCGTGTTGTTGCTGGTCAGCTATCTTGACCACACTAACCCTACTTGTGCATATATTGTAAATACATCCAGTCTATACTCCCAACATCACCGTAATACATTGGTGAGAGGTGCGGGGTACCAAGGCTGGAAACGGAGCTCCGCAGTGGGCGTCGCATCCCCATCCCCACCATGACTGACGGTGAGCACGCGGAATCAACGTCGTTGTCACCTCCAACGTCAACGGCACCGTCGCCAGCTACGTCGTCGTCCCCATCGGCTGTGGTTGTACAAGCCAAAGATCCCGGAACTTTCTGTGGGACCGATGACGCCGACGTTGAAGAGTGCCTGGCCATGTACTAACGCGTGAGTGGAGTCAACAGATGGGACCCTACGCTTATGCTAGCTAACGTGTTGTTGTACCTAAGAGGCACGGCAAAGGTCTGGTGCGAAAACCACGAAGAGAAGCTGACCAGCTGGCACCAATGCAAAGAGAAGTTAAAAGAGTTGTTTGGCCAACCAGCCAGCCGTAAGATTGCCGCAAAGCAGGAACTCGCCTCCCGTGCCCAATCCCCCACAGAATCCTATGTTTCGTATATCCAGGACGTGCTGGCGCTTTGTCGTAAAGCCGATCACGACATGACTGAAGCTGAGAAGGTCGGGCACGTGCTGAAGGGAATCGCTGACGACGCCTTTAATCTGCTCATGTGCAAAGGCTGTTCTTTAGTTGATGCTATAATTAAAGAGTGCCGACAATTCGAGCAGGCCAAAAGCCGCCGCGTCCTACAACCATTCGCCAGACTCGCCAATACTGCCGCAACGTCGACATGTGAAGATCAGCCCGCACAGCAGCATGCGTCGCCATCAGAGGACGTGGTGCGAATCGTTCGACGTGAACTGGAAGCGATGGCGCCCGCAGCTTTCTGTTCGCGTCGCCCTGACGCTACCCCTCCTTCAGTTCCTCTCGTTCAAGCCATCGTTCGCCAGGAACTTGAAAGCATTTGTTTACATTCTGTCTGTGCTGTCGCCAAACCCAGAACCAACGAACGCCCTTCTACTCTGTTTGATCCACCGCGACGCTTCTCTCCGCGATATCGCAACCCGATTGAGTGGAGAACTGCGGACGACCAGCGGATATGTTTCACCTGTCGCCGTATTGGTCATGTCGCCCGATACTGTCGCAACTTGTGGCCCTCAACACCTCGCACGCCGACCAACCTGAACCGTGTTGATGGAAATTCCCGCCGTGTTTCGCCCTCCGCCGAGTCTAACAGTGCAGACAACTCTGCCATGAACACGTGGTACAGTCGTTCACCATCGCATCGCGGACACCAGTCTCGTTCACCACAAACACGTCGCCCATCTTCCCGTTCGCCGCAGCCACGTCGCCTTTCTACACCTGTGGCGTTCGACCACGTTCCTTCGGAAAACTAAGAACTGCAGCCCTCGGAGGTGGTGCTGCATTGGCAACTACTGCAGCAAATCCTCTGTCTGTGCCCACAAAGAGAAGTATAATTGACGTCAAAGTAGACGGCGTACCTGTCCAAGCACTCGTCGACACTGGAGCGCACATATCTGTGATGAGTGCTTGCCTACGTAGACGTTTAAAGAAGGTCCTCACCCCAGCAGCTGCACAAGTGCTTCGTGTGGCCGACGGTGGCGTGCTGGTTGTTCTCGGAATGTATACCGTACGTTTAAGTATAGCCGGCCGCCCTACTTCTGTTCTCTTAGCTGTGATCGACAACTGCCCTCACGACCTTATCCTTGGGTTGGACTTTTTATCCAACCATATTATACTCTCATCGACTGCGCAACCGACGTCCTTCAGTTGGAACTGCCTCAACTCGCCGATGCTCCAAGCACCGCGCCGCCACCGCGCCTGGGCTCGCTTCAAGATGTGCGTCTGTCACCCGAGGCAGTCACTTACGTCGCTTTGACCGCACAGCCACAGGTTCCTGACGGTGAATATGTGCTTCGCCCCATCGTCGACGTGCTTTTGAACCGAAACGTTGCTGTTTCGCATACGCTGATCACGGTTACGAACAATGACGTCGTTCTCCCGCTTCTGAACTTCAGCCTGTGCCCTCAAGTGCTTCCGGCCGGCATGTTCTTGGCCAGCGTTTCTAATACGTCCGAATTTGACATTGAGAGTATGGATGCCGAGAGTGGATTATTAGCACCAGTTGCAGCTCACAGCTATGATTCTTTCATGGATGACTTCGCCAAAATGATTGCAACTGACCTCACCTCTGCTCAGGCCAAGGACCTCAGTCTCCTGCTCGAATCGTATCTTTGATTTTGGCGACCGCCCTTTCGGCCAAACATCTGTTGTTCACCACCGTATAAACACTGGAGACATGAATCCTATTCGTCGGCGTCCCTATCGTGTATCACATGCTGAACATAGAATAATCCAATCAGAAGTGGACAAAATGCTCCGCAAAGGGGTCATCGAACCATCAGCTAGTCCTTGGGCTTTGCCAGTCGTCCTCGTGAAGAAAAAGGATGGTACCTGGCGTTTTTGCGTCGACTATCGCCATTTAAACAAGATCACGCGAAAGGACGTCTAACCATTACCACGCATCGATGACGCCTTGGACTGCTTGCACGGAGCTACATACTTCTCGTCCATTGATCTTCGATCCGGCTACTGGCAGATTTCTGTTGATGAAATGGACCGCGAGAAGACTGCCTTCATAACACCTGATGGTTTATATCAGTTCAAAGTAATGCCCTTTGGCCTATGCGACATTTGAACGAATGATGGACTCTCTTTTGAGAGGCTACAAATGGACCACCTGTCTTTGTTATTTTGACGACGTTATTGTTTTTTCTCCCAAGTTCAGCAGCCACCTTACGTGACTGGCTGCAATCCTTGCGGTCTTCCGAAAAGCCGGCCTTCAGCTGAACTCTACGAAATGTCAATTCGGGCGCCGTCAGATTACCGTGTTGGGACATCTCGTTACGCAACCGGTGTAGAACCAGATCCGGATAAAGTTCGCGCCGTTCGCAGTTTCCCTGTGCCTCGTTCTGCTTCTGACGTGCGCTGTTTCCTCGGCCTGTGTTCTTACTTTCGCCGTTTCGTCAAAAACTTTGCCGACGTTGCTCGCCCTTTGATAGATCTTCTAAAGAAGAATACGCCTTTCTCGTGGGACCCGGAGCAGGCTCACGCGTTCGCCTCTCTCATCGGTTTTCTGACCACCCCTCCCATACTTGCCCACATTGATCCATCTGCACCGACCGAAGTCCACACTGACGCCAGTGGCCATGGCATCGGTGCTGTTCTCGCCCAGCAGCAGAATGGTACCGAGTGCGTAATAGCTTACGCCAGCCGCCTGCTCTCACCTTCTGAGAGGAATTACTCCATCACCGAGCGTGAGTGCTTGGCTTTAGTGTGGGCTGCCGCCAAGTTCCGGCCATATTTGTACGGCCGCACGTTTTCGGTCATTACACACCATGCCCTCTGCTGGCTGTCTTCCCTCCTGGACCCGACAGGACGGCTGGGTCGCTGGGCTTTGCGGCTGCAGGAATTTTCTTTTATTGTCATGTACAAGTCTGGACGTCTGCACAAGGACGCTGACTGCCTCTCTCGTCATCCCGTGGATCCTCCTGATCCTGTTGCACATGATCCGGAGACGTGCGTGTTGGCTTTCACTGACATGTGCGACATGCGCGCTGAACAACATCGCGACGAGTCCTTGCAGGCCATCATCGCCGCGGAGTGCAATCTGGCAGCACCGACGGCCCGTGCCGCGTGTTCGTGCTTCACGACGGCTGCATTGCGTTCGAGCGTCGTCGTATTCGTCCACAGCTGGCGCGTTTGTACGCTCGTGCTCTGCGAGGTGAAGAGGTTTTGCGTGCTATGAGAGCGAGAGAGAGAGAGAGCGACGCATTCACGGAGCGGGTCTCCTGGAACGCGATGTCGGCATTGGAACGCTGTGTCGGTGTTGCAAGCTGCGCTGTGCAACGCGCAGTTTCGGCCGTAAATCCGAGACGCACGAAAAGAAATTATCATCTACATGAGTGATAAGATGAAAAGTTCGCGTGCACTTCCGGGAAAAGCTGGGCTACGATCACACAGCTTCGCTGTTTCAAGCGTTGCGCGGCTGAGTGCAAGGATTTTATTAGCACTATGTGTGATATTATCGAACCGGGATACAATTTTTGTGGATGATTGTGTACTGTGTGCAAGGGCATCTAATGAGTCATTGTTTTTATTGGCGGCCGACTTGAAGCGAGTATAAAAATGGTGTGTCACTAATAGCATGTTCCTAAACATAAATAATTATGTAGACATTAGCTTCACTACAAAAATGTAACAAAATCAGACATAAGTATTTGTTAAGTTGAAATAAAAAAAGTAATTCACCAGTGAAATATTTAGGTCTTATGCTGTCAGATCGAGGATGGCTCTTGGTCATAACATGTTAATACCGTAGTTAGAAATGCAGGGAATGCCCTTCACTTCTGGCAACAAAGTTTAAAACACACAAGTATGAACGTAAAAGAGTAGCGTAAAAAACAAGTTTTACCAATGTTGGTGTAGGCATGCCCTGTGTTGAATGCGGTTTCTGATGTGCATATCAATGCAGAATTGGGTGAACGTTAAAGAAACCCACGTGGACTAAATTAATCCGGAGTTCACCACCCCAGCGTGCCTCATAATCAGATCGTGGTTTTGGCACGTAAAGCCCAATAAATTTTTTTGCATAATAATGCTCTAGAAAAAGTCCAATCCGTCGCGACACTGTTCGACCTGGGGATATACAACCGCTTTCTAAGTGTAAGAGGAAAAAATAACGACTGGATCCTTTTGCTTTAACAGGGAAGCAGGTTACGTCTTAAGCTGCTTTATTCAATCTTTCATAATCATATTAACACGTATACATGTTTATCTTTCACCGGTTACCGCTTTTCACCGGCTAACAAACGTTAAACGTAATCGCTAGGCACAGGACGCGCCTGCATGTATCGGAAGTCTCTCGAACGTTATTGATGCTTCTATCCGTTGTCCCTTGTCACCGACGCCCATGTAATCTCATTGTATGAGCGATGCGAATTATCTAGAACTTTTTCGAAGACACGCGGGTACCAAGGATTATTCTGGCACCTTCGATGACTCATGTATAAAACCCGACGCGTTTCGCCGCTGATCAGATTTCGCCGTTCGCCGTCTGTATTTGCCGCTTTCGTTGTGCTTCGAGTGTAGCTTGATTTTGTGGGCCTGCAAGGGTTCGCCGTCAACGCGCCACGTCCACAGCTTGGCGAGCGGCCACGTGACATCGCCGACTACCTCGCCAGAGCCCAGTGGCAATCACGACGACCCTCACGCTCATGCCGTTACATCTCGACGCATCGCCGGCTGTATGCCGGCCCAACCCGGGGCCGATCCCCCAGCCCGTACCCGGGAAACTAAAGGCAGCAACCGATGGACGTGCGGTTGCTGTACGACGCAATGCTGAAGATACTCCACCACCGACGAATCATCATGACGAGGTATCAGCATAGCGCCTGGCAAGAGCCTTCACGACAACACTTCGCCGCCGAAAGTAGACCTACCAACGCGACGTAGCAGCAGCGCAGCAAGCCGACGCAGCCGTCATCCGACGCCACGACTTAACCATAACGCCAGACGATGGTCTACTGATCTAGACGTGCGATTCGATGGTCATAATGTCACCGCTCTGGTCGACACAGGAGCAGACTATTCCGTCTGTAGTGGCGAGTTCGCCGCGAAGTTGAAGAAGGTGAAAACGGCCTGGCAAGGACCCGATATCCGGACAGCGGGATGACACCTAATAACGCCGGCTGGAATCTGCACAGCGCGAGTCACGGTAAACAACCACACTTATCCGGCGAGCTTCTTAATCCCGCAGCACGGCTCCAGGGATGTTATCCTAGGCATGGACTTTCTAAACCAACACGGTGCAGGCATCGACTTAAGGTCCAAGTCGATAACGCTTTCAACGCACAATGCGATACCACCGGATACAAACATCAGTTACCATGCCTTGAATGTGCTAGAAGAACAAGTCACCGTTCCGCCTCGCTCCAGCGTAAGGATTTTCGTCTCTACCGAAGTGCATGCAGACATGGAGGGCGTCATCGAGGGCGATCATCACTTACTGCACGACCGTGAAATTTGCGTTGCTAGAGGCATAGCTGAGCTACGTGAAGGGAAAGCAAGAGTGATGCTCACGAACTTCAGCCACGAATACAAGCACATTAACAAAGGCACAACGGTCGCCTACATCGACGAAGTAGTACAAGCCAGCAGTGCTTTCGCCTTCACGGATTCTAGTGCACCTGCACCGACGACTGTAGTACCTGAACCAACTTTCGACGTCAACCAGAACCTTCCCAATCATAAGAAAGAACAGCTAAAAGCTCTGCTCCTGCAATACAAGGACTGCTTCTCGTCGTCGTCAAAAGTTCGACAAACCCCTGTCGCTAAGCAGCGCATCATAACCGACGAATATATCCGCCCACTCCGTCAGAGCCCGTACCGAGTTTCGGCGCGCGAACCTGAGGCCATAAGGCAACAAGTTGACGAAATGCTACGGGACGACATCATCTAGCCGTCCAAGAGTCCGAGGGCGTCCCCCTGGTGTTAGTAAAGAAGAAGGATTTAATTAACGCCAAGTTTCTGCGTCGATTATCGTCACCTCAATAAAATCACGAAGAAGGACGTATACCCTCTCCCACGTATTGACGACGCCTTGTATCTATTCTACAACGCAAAGTTTTTCGTCAATGGACCTCAAAACCGGCTACTGGCAAGTCGAAGTCGACGAGAGGGACCGGGAGAAGACTGCCTTTTTAACGCCAGACGGACTGTTCGAGTTCAAAGTCATGCCGTTTGGTCTGTGCTCGGCACCTGCGACTTTCCAACGCATCATGGATAATGTACTGGCAGGCTTGAAGTGGCAGACTTGCCTCGGTCTATTTGGACGACGTCGTTGTGTTTTCCTCAAGCTTCGACGAACACCTCCGGCGCCTTCAAACAGTTCTTCAAGTAATCAAGACCTCCAGACTCACGTTAAAGCCAGAAAAGTGCCGCTTTGCATACGAGGAGCTCTTGTTTTTGGGCCACGTCATCAACAAGTCTGGAGTGTGCCCTGACCAACAGAAAACTGCGGCCATCGCTGACTTTCCTCCGCCCATCGACAAGAAGGCAGTCCGTAGATTCCTTGGACTGCGCGCCTATTACAGTCGCTTCCTTAAGGATTTTTCACGGATTGCTGAGCCACTGACGTACCTCACGAAGGTCGACGTGGAGTTCAAGTGGGAGACGCCGCAAGTCGAAGCACTTGAAGAACTGAAGCGACGCCTGCAATCGCCGCCAATACTTGCACATTTCTACGAAACGCCGATAACGAAGTGCACACCGATGCAACCAGCGTATATAGGACTCAGCGCCGTGCTTGTGGAGAGGACTGATGGACTAGAAAGGGTTGTAAGTTACGCTAGCTGGTTGCTCTCGAAGGCAGAAACAAATTATTCCACAACCGAAAAGGAGTGCCTCGCCATCATCTGGGCTACTTCAAAGTTTCGCCCCTACCTCTAAGGCAGGCCCTTCAAAGTTGTGAGCGACCACCACGCCTTGTGTTGGCTAGCTGACTTGAAGGATCCTTCAGATTAACCCTTACGAAAATGTCAGATATGGACTGATATGAAAAAGGCCATATATGGGCATATTAAAAATTGGGCAGATATGGCCATATATGGCATATATAACCACTACAACGGGTATAGAATTTTATATGAATATATCTCCAGTCAAAAATTCCATCCGGCTATCAACTTACATGTTTGTTGGCTAACACTAATTTCAGACCTTGATGGTCTACTAGCCAATCGACATACAAGTTTACAGGTCCACAAGCCTACAAGTCTACTACCTGTCTACTACCTATTCTACAGTTTGTCGGTATGCCATTGTATCAGAGACCACTGTTCAAATGAGTATTGTTTATTGAATTGATAAATTTTGACTGTGATTGCATTACAGTCTTGCAGTCTTAATTAGAATATATTCAGTGCCTTTAAATACTAGAGTATGCCAATCGGCACTAATGATGGCTCACTGCATAAATATGCTCACCATTCCATCCAAAACTTCAGGTCATGGTATGTGTGTGATGTGGAAATCACATTTATAACCTCTGAAAGCAATATTAGCAGAGATAAAACTTTATTGCAAAGTTCACTACTACAGCACATTACCCCCAATTGCTGCAAGGGATACCAGTCCACTGCTTTCAGTCTCTCTTCCATAACCTCCTTTGACACGGTGTCGTCCGCATTGTGAAAACAGCTGCACAAACAAATGAAACATTATTGCCATAAGACAGAAAACTAAGTACAATACTTGTTGCGTTGATTAATACACGGAGAAATGTTGAGTAATTGAGCACAAACATTTTTAAAGGAGCAACAAGTGGTGAAAGCAGTACAAGTAATATTAATGACTGCTTTGAAGCAGGCTTTGTGGCCGGCGAAGGGTCAATTGGAAGCAAATGCATATTTTCAAGTTATTGTAGGCCAGGCACACCAAGCTGTTTTCATTAGACAGATTTCTATTGAGTGGCAGCAATAATCCCAACATAGCTAGGCGTTACTGCGTACCTGCTTGCTTAATAATAGTACACACCGTAAGTATGCACACAATGGAAATTCACATATCCCCCCCTCCCACACAATGACCGCACTTGTAACTCAGCACTCCAACCGGTGGCCTGGTTTTGACTTCGACTGATGATGATGGCCAGCTGCAGATGCCAGTCGCAGTACCAGCACTGGAGCTATCTAGTGCTATATGCACAAAGCTAGTATTTTTCCGTTTATTTTTTGGCAGTCTGGACAGGTCACGCCACGCATGCATGGAGTGATCAGACTGCTAGCGTGCCACATGAGGTCGTAAGCAAGCTACAGCACCCGCTTCAAGCTCAAAGCATTTCAACATACTTTGTAGAATGGCAGTCGTTCGTTGAGCAGGCACTTCAGCGTCAACTAAGTACACATCTGCCGTTGGAAATGGCCACATGAAAAGCTGAATGCTACCAGCAAGGCAAACAGGAATTTACGCTGACCGAAGACTGATGTTTACCTGCAAGTTGAAGTAGCAGTGCTTTATAGCTCAGAAGCCTCAGGATACACAGCTGCGCTGTGTAAATTTAAATGATACACAAGGAGGCTAGCCGACTTACAAGGAAGCAGGGCATTCCAACTACTAACTTCAACGCAAGCGGCGATTGGATGATGTGCTTCATGTGGCAGCATGGGCTTCATGAGAACATGTCAGCAGCTGCCTTCTACATACAAAGAATCACAGACTTTCACTGTTTGTGATCATTCCCTGACACCAGGAGGCAAGTTTAAAAGGCTGCCAGTGGAACTGTTGTGTGCATTGGTCCTAGAGGCACAGAGTATGATTTTTGATGACACTGTCATCAAAAGCTTCAAGAGAACTGGCATCTGAAGCTCAATTGACACCACTAAGGACCACCTACTATGGGATGACACTACTGAAGTTTAAGAAACTGGAGTGCCAGCCAGAAGTGCAGATTTCTCAAGCTCAAATTCTTATTTGGAATGTGTGTTTTCAAGGTTCGAAAATAAGACTTGGCCATTCTTGTAAGTTACACCTATGTTTGATTCTTTGGTAGCTGGATTTTTGACACAATCTTAGTCTGCCGTAGATTAGGCTGAACTAGGTGGCTGTGGAAATTCACTTAAGAATTTACCCTTCATATAATTGTACCCTCCAACTTTTTGTCATTTTCTTAAGTGTTTAAAACAGGAATAAACAAACGAATAAAGAATACCGAGTGCGTATGCTAGTTCCACAAAAAGTATGCTGCAAAGTTTCAGCAGGACAAATTTGGCTATGCGAATGAGAGCTGCACTTGCCTCAAGGCAGCCGCGGCTGAGGCTCTTCAACTAGGCCGTCTGTGGTTGGACAATAGGTGCCCAGAGAGCACGCATGAAATCTTTCAAGATGTGAACCCTCACAAGAAGCTGAGCACCAGCCCAAGGGACATCTCTACCCATCAGAAAGAAACGGAGCATTTCTGGCGGCACGGGGATTTGAACTCGGTACCTCCCACATACGAGGCGGATGCTCTACTGCTATACCACTACTGTGGTAGATTCATCCAGTTAAAATGGTTGGTCATGAAGACCTGACACCGCTTTAGCATCCAAGAGAACAGAAAATTGGGCAAGCTGTTCATGGTTGAAATGTTGAAAGCGGCATGGACAAACGCAGACAAAGGAGTGCTTGCATTCCCTTCATTTATCTGCCCCTCAGTCTGCATTTGTTTTTTAAAGGGACAGACAACCGCTCAGAATATGAATTGAGATAACCCCGCGGATGGAAAGATCGTCTATCGTATTGGCCAGAACGGGCCCTGTTTTTCTCATTAAACGTGGATTTATATTTTTAATTCTTCACTAAAAGTAGTGAAAAATGACCTTTGGCACCCCATGCGGCAAAAACATGAACCTAATTAAGAGGTCTACCACGTGACTTGCTACCAGCGTATGCTGTTCCTGGTCTTTTTATTGATATTGAAATGCAGTAACATTCTTTCTATTATAAGTTTTTTCTAACTTACAATGTGCAGATAAGCCTTCGTTTGTACTGAGTAGAAAAGTGGTGCTGCCTTCGCCTTCGTTTTCGATGACTTGGCTTGGCTCGTCTATCGACTGAATAACGACGATGGGTGCCAGCCAGCCATGACGTAGGCGTGTACTTGGGGGAAAAAACGCGGTGCAGCTATAATACAGGCCTGTACAGCAACGCAAACTCATTGTACCAGTCTATTTACATTTAAAAGTGGCTCGAAATTGAAAATATAGGTGGTTAACCACAGTTGCACTTTCTCCAGTGAAAGCAGGACGATGGGTGGCTTTCACAATTTGCGAGGCGGGCTATCGGCATCGCTATCACTTCTCAGCGTTGCTGGAGGAGGGACTCCTATTTTTTTAGAGGCTGCTCAGATCGAAAAATTCTGCTTACAAAATATCCACGCACTTTTGGAAGTAACCGCTGCAGATGTAAACACTACCGAGGGTGAGCTTTTCGTTGCGCCATAAAAAGCTGGGTCCATAAATATCGGTTGTCAGTCCCTTTAAGTGCTGTAAACATTCTAATCGCTTTAGCTTTACCCATAACAGTCTTGTTTTCATTGTCGACCTATTACAGCACCTTGCATTGCGTATATAGCACAGGATGACTAACATGGGAGTGCCATGTTGCTATAAGTGATTGCCATGTACTTAACACCAGAAAAATTTATGGGGGCGGAATGGAATAAGATGAGTGTCTGCAGCTCCAACATTGTCCCATATTAATATTATTAAGCCCTTGTCTTCTAGGAGCCTACTGGATAATTAATAGGATAGGAACTTTTCCTTGTGCATGTTGAGAGCTTTATTAAATGCATTAGGAGCAACTTCCTGTTGAATATCTGAGTTTACTTGTGTTTATGCATTTCCATCACGTGCAACACATGCACATGTAACACTCGGTGTAGCTAACCACAGCGTCGCTGTTCGACCATCTTCACGAACTGGAAGGGGCGTGGATTTTTTTTATCCAGCGGCCATGCCCTAGCTGTCTACGTAGTCTCCGACGCCGTTCAGAATTGGAGCACATCCTCGGTCACCTCTGCAGAGTCGCTCAGTTACCACGGTTGCCATCATAGAAATTTAACAGCGGAGCTGTTTAAGCTTGGCGAAATTCCGGTGTGCAACGCTAAAATTGGTTCAGCGAGGAGGAGCCACGCCTCTCGCGAGCCACGCGCTACGGTCGCGAGAGGTGTCTGGTCATTGACGTCATAGCTGCGCCGAGCACGTGTTCAGCAGAGTTATGTGACCGCACAAATGAAAGCGTGTGCGCGCGGCGTCCGGGCATTTCACCGCTCTACCGAGATATGGCTCGACCTAAGCGCACCTTGGCGCCGGAAGAAGAGGCTGCGCGACGAGAGAAGCCCCTTAAAGCCACGCGGGAAAGGAATCGCCGGCTTCGTGCCGATCCAGCCTACCTCGCCAACAAAGCAGCCGATATGCGACGCTGCAGAGCCCACCTGGAATACCAAGAAAGCGAGAATCAAGCCAAGCGTCAACAGCCAGTCTTGCAATGATAGCTATAGTCTTGCCCTGATAGCCTAGCCTTATGTCCTGATAGCCCAACCTTGCCTAGAAAAAGACAAGTTAAGCCACCTTAAGCCTACATCAACTAGTTGCTAAGGGACGTCGCGCAGCTCCGCTATTTCTTCACACTTGGCACCACTAGTGTCAAGCTGGCCGCATTTTTTCCCCACTATATTATAGTGAGAAATTCCGTGGTGCTGGTATGGGTTCCAAGAGCTCGCCATTTTTGCACCTCCTCAACCATGCATATGTCTTGCCTCTGCGGGGTCTCTGCCAACCAGGGGACGATGGCGGGCAACTCCAGGTGAAAGCCACGTCGCCGTCGGTAAGGGGGGGGGGGGGGGAGGGCAGCATCTGACATGGCCAACTGAGCCTTGCTAAGATCGGCAGTATTTCTCTTTCTGTTTTAATGAATGGCGGAGGCTTTATGTGGGATGCTAGACGGGTGCTTGCACGCGATGAGTGTGGGTGAGTGAGCCGTATATAAAATAACGTAGACAAGACCGACCTTGTTTGAACATTTACACGCAGAAAAAAAAGAAAAAGAAAGAGGGCTGCATAAACGTTACTATAACGCATCACAAAGCATCGTTGGGTATACTTAGCATACCCCCCCTCCTCCCCTTGTTTAGGGCACATAAAAACACCATTACAAGATGTAAAAACATCGTAAATATTGTTGCAGGAAGAAAGCAGGCCCAAGAGTGTAGAAGGATGTATATTTACAAGCGAAGAAATATGGCGTTCAGGCAACGGCCAGAGACTTCGTCTTCCTCTCGTTCGCGTCACCTTCTTCTTTCCCTTCACCGTAACATCACCCTCCCGGTGGGGTTAGCTCCGTCCCGGTGCAGGTTATGGAGCGTCGCTTAATGGGGAGACATAGGGCTTGAGCCTGGCGACGTGAACAACATCGCTGGTGACGTTTGGGGACACTGAAGGCTGACCGACTGGGGCGATCTCGTATGTCACGTCGGACAGTTGTCGTAAGATCTGGTATGGACCAGAATAACGGGAAAAGAGTTTTTCCGACAAGCCGACTCGACGTGAAGGCGTCCAGAGAAGGACAAGGGAACCAGGTGAAAAATGGTGGTCTCGGTGCCGAAGGTCGTAGCGTCGTTTTTGAGAAGCTTGCGAGACTGTGAGGCGATGACGGGCGACCTCTCGGGCCTGGGCGGCTAAGGCAATAGCATCGCGAGCGTAACCAGTCCTGGGTGATTGTACTGCGGAAGGTAGCAACGTGTCGAAGGGCAAGGTGGGGTCGCGGCCATACAAAAGGTAAAATGTGGAGAATCCGGCAGTATCGTGACGGGACGAGTTGTATGCGAAAGTGATGTACGGTAAAGCGACGTCCCAGTCGCGGTGATCGTCAAGAACGTACAGGGCCAGCATTTCGGTTAGTGTGCGGTTGAGTCGTTCGGTGAGGCCGTTCGTTTGAGGGTGGTATGCGGTAGCGAGCTGGTGTTCTGTAGAACAGGAGCGGAGCAGATCATCGACGACCTTCGAGAGAAAGTAGCGGTCGCGATCCGTGAGTAACTGGCGAGGGGCGCCGTAGTGCAGGATGACGTCGTATAGTAGGAAGTCGGCGACATCTGTAGCGCAGCTGGTTGGCATCGCTCGTGTAATGGCATATTCGTGGCATAATCTGTTGCTACAGCAATCCATTTGTTTCCTTTCGTATAAATAGGAAAGGGGCCAAGGAGGTCGAGGCCCACGCGGAAGAAGGGCTCCGTAGGGATAGCAATTGGTTGAAGCAAACCAGCAGGAGGCATAGCAGGCGTCTTGCGGCGCTGACACAGGTCGCAAGAAGTGACATAACGGCGCACAGAGCGATAAATGCCGGGCCAGAAGAAGCGGCGCCGCAGGCGGTCGTAAGTACGAGTGATGCCCAGATGTCCAGCAGTAGGAGCGTCGTGAAGTTGCTGGAGCACGGCCAGTCGAAGGTGCTTTGGAACGACTAGGAGCAGCTCCGGGCCATCAGGACGAACACTACGACGGTATAAAGTTCCATCGCGCAAGGTGAACATCCGCAGAGACGGGTCATTAGGCGAGGAGCTGAGGCGTTCCATAAGTGTTCGAAGAACAGGATCTTGGCGTTGCTCGTCGCCAATATGGAGAAAGCCGGAGAGAGACAGAATACTGATGTCCGAGTCTGCATCGGTATCGTCCGGTTGATCCACGGGATTGCGGGACAGGCAGTCAGCGTCTTTATGCAGGCGCCCTGACTTATACGTAATAGAAAAAGTATATTCTTGTAGACGCAATGCCCAACGTGCAAGTCGTCCAGTTGGGTCCTTCAAAGAGGAGAGCCAGCAGAGGGCGTGATGATCGGTTACGACGCAGAAGCTCCGACCAAAAAGGTACGGCCGAAATTTCGCGACCGCCCATACGAGCGCGAGGCATTCCCTCTCAGTGATGGAGTAATTTCGCTCGGGCGTGGAAAGAAGGCGGCTGGCGTAAGCGATGACATGGTCGTGGCCCTATTGACGTTGAGCGAGGACAGCGCCGATGCCATAACCACTCGCGTCAGTTCGTACTTCAGTAGGCGCAGAAGGGTCAAAGTGTGACAGAATCAGGGAGGTTGTAAGCCGCTCGATCAGGGTAGAGAAGGCTTGCTCCTGCAGTGGTCCCCAAGAGAAAGAGGCACCTTTCTTAAGAAGGTCAGTGAGAGGGCGAGCGATGTCGGCAAATTGTTTCACAAATCGCCGGAAATAAGAGCATAAGCCCAGAAAACTACGGACATCGTTTGTGGAACAAGGTACAGGAAAATTGCGCACAGCGTGGACTTTCTGTGGATCAGGTTGGATTCCGGCGGCGTTTACGAGATGGCCGAGCATGGTAATTTCACGGCGACCGAAATGGCACTTGGAGGAGTTTAGCTGAAGGCCAGCCCTGCGAAACACAGAGAGTATGGTCGTGAGGCGCCTCAGGTGGCTCTCAAAGTTCGACGAAAACACAATCACATCGTCGAGGTAACAGAGGCATGTACACCACTTCAAGCCGCGCAGCAGAGAGTCCATCATGCGCTCGAATGTAGCTGGCGCATTGCATAATCCAAAGGGCATGACTTTAAATTGGTACTGTTACCGTACAGACCGTCCGGTGTGACGAACGCGGTTTTCTCGCGGTCCATCTCGTCGACGCTAATCTGCCAATAGCCGGAGCGGAGGTCGATTGATGAAAAGTATTGGGATCCGTGAAGGCAGTCAAGAGCGTTGTCAATGCGAGGCAGGGGATAAACATCCTTCTTTGTTATCTTGTTGAGGTGACGGTAGTCAACGCAGAAGCGCCACGAGTTGTCTTTTTTCTTTACTAAGACAACCGGTGATGCCCACGGGCTACTGGAAGGTTCAATGATGTCCTTGTCCATCATCTTGTCAACCTCTTTCTGGATTATGGCCCTTTCTGTCGCGGAGACACGATATGGCCGCCTATGAATGGGGCTGGCGTCACCGGTGTTGATGCGATGCGTGACAACAGATGTCTGACCAAGTGGACGGTCGTCCAAATCAAAGATATCCCGATAAGATGACAGGAGGTGACGAAGAGCTGTTCTTTGCGCGGAAGGAAGGTCAGGGGCGATCATCTTACAAACATCGTCCGCAGGCGTCGAGCACGAAGGAATGGGTGACAAAGGTGCGTTGGTACTCAGGAAGGATTCGGAGGCCAAAGAAGAAATCTCAAATTCATCCAAAGGAGTGATAAGTGTGACGGCAATGCCGTGTGGCAGCACATGCGTCGAAAATCCAAAATTGAGGATGGGCACCCGAGCGCAGTTTTCGAGGATCCGGATTAAGCTCGGTAGGGCAATATTTCATGACAAAACCACGTCAGTAAGCGGAGACACGACGTACTCGCCATCAGGTACGGGAGGACAGGGCGTCAGGAGGACATTGGTAGCCGCCTGTGGAGACAGCCGTGCAAACTCAGCAGAACATAAGCGGGGTGAAGCACAAGTTGTTGCGTCTGCGTCGGCAGGAAGCGGCAGATCCAGCTGTACAACACCTGCGGAGCAGTCAATTTGGGCAGTGTTTCGAAAGGAAGTCGAGGCCGAGAATTAGGTCGTGTGGACAGTGCTCGAGGACGATAAATAAAACAACGCTATAATGGCCCGCAATGGTCACACATGCTGTGCACATTCCAAGAACAGGTGAAGTACTCCCATCGGCGACTCGCACAGTGCACGGTACGGCGGGAGTCAGAACCTTTTTGAGCCTTCGGCGGAGAGCAGCGCTCATAACTGAAAGCTGCGCTCCTGTGTCAACGAGAGATGTGACAGGAACACCATCAACTTCAATGTCCAGTAGGTTTCCACGTGTAGGCAGGGTCAACAGAGGATTTGTGGGCCGGGTCGGAGTTGCAGCTTCACCTCCGGGAGCTGCACCGCCTAGTTTCCCGAAGGGAAGCGACCGGTTGCAGATGGGGACGAAGAGCGGTGAACGAGAGGCGAACGGGACCGACGGCCTTGCGGAGACGAGGAGCGGCTGGATCTTGGTGGGGCACTGTCGGCGTTGATGTTCCGAGGCGGCGTGTAGGGCGAGAAAGTGCGATTGTCTGGTACTTGGCGGTAGTGACTCGGAGACGACCACCGAGGAGACGACGACCAGCGATTACGGCAATGACGGGCGATGTGTCCAATACCGGAACAATTAAAACAGATGGGTCTGTCATCCGGTGTGCGCCAGTCAGCGGGGTTGCGGCGGAGTGGCGGGAAGCTTTGCGTCTGGGAGCGAGCGGCCGGAGAAATCTGGTAGGTGTTCGTATGGCGGACCGAGCAGAGAGATGGAATGCCCAAACTCGCTATTTCTTCCCGAACGACCGCTTGTATAAGCGAGATAGCGGGCACACTTTCCCGACAGTCGGAACGAAGTGGAGCCGGAGCCATGGCCTCAAGCTCACGGCGAACGATACGCGTTAGATCTTCTGATCCTGTCGGCTGAACGAACCGCGGCGGGTCTGCGCACGAAGATGTCGCGGCGGTATTGGGCAGCCTGTCGAAATGTTGAGGGACGCGGCGGCCTTTCGCTTGTTCGAAGCGCCTGCACTCCTTTATAATTGCATCCACAGTGGCACAATCCTTACACATCAGGAGATTGAAGGCGTCGTCTGCAATACCTTTTAGTATGTGACCAATCTTGTCCGCCTCGGTCATGGTGTTATCAGCCTTGCGGCAGAGAGCCAGCACATCCTGTATGTACACGACATAGGATTCTGTGGACGTCTGAGCGCGGCATGCAAGTTCTTTTTTTGCTGCCAACTGACGACCGACAGGTCTGCCAAACAGGTCACGCATTTTTTCTTTGCAGACATCCCAGCTTGTTAGGTCAGCTTCATGCGTATCGTACCATTGCTTCGCAGTTCCTTTCAGATAAAACATGAGGTTTGCTAGCATCATTGTTGGACCCCACCTGTTGTTGTCGCACACTCGTTCGTACATCACAAGCCAGTCCTCGACGTCGGTGTTGTCCGTGCCACAAAATGTCCCCGGGTCCCGCAGATGAGTGAGGATGACCGTTGGCGTGGACTGCTGAGGCGTTGTCGGTTGTGTCGGTTGATCTGCCATTGTGGCGGCAGGTAGATGACGTCCACTGCGAAGTTCCGTGATTGTACCCAGCACCTCCACCAAAATGTTGCAGGAAGAAAGCAGGCCCACGAGTGTAGAAGGATGTATATTTACAAGCGAAGAAATATGGCGTTCAGGCAACGGCCAGAGACTTCGTCTTCCTCTCGTTCTCGTCACCTTCTTCTTTCCCTTCACCGTAACAATATATTACAAACACTGCTCTCAAATGCTTGCAGAATTTTCTCCCAATTCGTCATCCGTTTGGCAAACGCATTACATTGCAGTCACGCGAATTCAATTGAATACAAACTTTTTTTTCGTTTTCGAGCCAGTTTTTCAAGCACTGCGTCACTGCAGTTTCGTCTAACACGGATTTTAGAGCTCATCCTAAGATGAATCGTGAGAAGACAGAGTTGTACGCCGCGAGGTTAGACATTATAGCGGCTGGACGGCGTCGGAGCGCGGAAGCTCAACCTAAGAATAGGCGGAGATTTTCCAACAGCGTCAAGCTCATTTGTGAAACGGCGCCGCTGAATCTCAGTCTTTATTTCTGGCGGTAAGGTTAAGATGTCCATTGTGTATACCTTTAACGTATTCATACAAGCACAGAGTTCGCTCTCTGTCGTTATTTTGAAAACATAATTCGCGATTTCTTTGTGCAGTCAGATTTCGAGTTATTCGCGAACTCATGTTTAACATACCTATATGGCGCTTCACGTGCCTGTCCATCCACTCTCTACACCATATTACATCTCATTCACGCCGAATTGCGCAAAGATCCACGTAGATATATCCCTTATATCAATTTTCTCTATGGAAGAAACGCACGGTGAGGCACCGGTTCTTCTTTCTGGGGTTTAACGTGCCAAAACCAGTTCTGATTATGAGGCACACCGTATATGGAGGGCCCCGGATTAATTCTGACCACCTGGGGTTCTTTAACGTGCACTACAACGCAAGCACACTGGCGTTTTTGCATTTCGCCTCCATCGAAATGCTGCCGCCGCAGCCGGGATTCGATCCCGCGATCTCGTGCTCAGCAGCGCAATGCCTTACCTGACTGAGCCACTGCGGCGGGTGCGAGGCACCGGTTGGAATTCACATTCCATTTCAATAGTACAGAACAGGACTGGCACTGCGAACGAGAGTTATTGGTGGCTGTGGAGCTTAGCAGGCCAGCAAACTTGCGGAGCTGCGTATTCGGAAGAGACAAGTTGCCCTCTACACAAGAGTATAGCTCGGAGCTAAAAGGAAACCTTTCATAGGTTTTCTCGGAAGGGCAGGCTAAAGCGAAAAAAAAAATGTCTTGGTCCACTGGTGCGATTTCTTTCAAACACGGCAAGGCTTTTATTTATTTATTTATTTTGTTGCAAAATTTCTATATTTATATATATAGAGAAATGCGAAGCTACGTGGACACATATATAGATTAATTTATATATAAAGTTATAGAAATATTTATATATAAAGTTATATTTTGCATGAAACTGCCGGAAAATTCCACTTAGTTATATTATTTCACTTTGATTGCGCGTTACTTGTCTCGGCGAAAGTCTTGCGTCGTCCAATCTTTCCTTCCTAGGTATTCTTGCCTCCTCTAGTCGTCGTCCTTCTCCTTGTCGTTGTGACGAGCGCGCACGTGTCTTCTCAGGTCTCCCATGTTGATGCGCCCCTTGCCGCAGTGCGGGCAGTGTAGCGGGTACTGGCGGTCGTGGACGACCTGTTTGTGTCGTTTGGCAGTGCCGCGCTGTGTGAACCTCATCCTGCACTCAGCGCAGGCGTACGGCTTCTCACCCGTGTGGATCAGCAGGTGACTGTTGAGATCAGACCTCTTCGTGAACCCTTTTCCGCACTCGGGGCACACGTGATGTCGAGTGCTTTGGGCCGAGTGCTGCAGCCTACGGTGAGTCGCCATGCTGGACGCCTGGGTAAAGCACTGGCCGCAGTCTGGGAACTCGTACGGCATCTCCCCCGTGTGTGTGGACCACCATGTGGCTGTTGAGATATCCTCGCCGGTTGAAGCCCATATCGCAGACGTGGCACACGAATGGCCGGTAGCCCGCGTGTATCCTCCCGTGCCTGGTGACATCGCCCCTGCGAAGGCGGGGATGAAAAAGAAAGTGAACAGTGCTGCATTTTGATGCTGGCAGTACACTTATCCTGCCACACATGTTTTCTGAGTTTTATTAGAAGTTAAAGTGTCACGTCGGCTAAACTAATATGCAAAGGAGCCAGTTTTCATACTAAAGATCTGACACTGCAGTCATATCAAAGATTGAAATTGTCGATATATGGAACGCTCCGAAAGCTTGTACATGCGCGAATATCGCTTGTAGCTTTCAGCACTAGTGCTCATGTCCAAGCCATAATGTCACCATTGTTGAATATCTATGCGCATAGTTTACAACCTCGCTCCGTTGCAGGCTCCAACGACTGTGCACGTTGCCGACACTTGAGGACTGATTTCATCCGTAAGCGTCTTCCTACGCTTTGAAATTCCAGAATACTTGATGAAGAATGCTAGAACCCAAGCCAGGGGGGTAGCCAGAAATTTTTTTCGGGGGGGTCACCGGCCCGACTGGGGGGGGGGGGGGGGGGGGGCAAGCTTCTGCTTTCCTCTGCGTCACGTGATCGATAATAAATATCGGCAGGCGCGGATCCAGGGGGGATGTCCGGATGTCCTGACCCCCCCCCCCTCAGATTTCTGCATCGCCCCCTCGCTGACAGGGGGATGGCCCTGTTGCAAGAAAATATGACCACCAGCATTCTTCAAAAGTATATTTCGCGACTACCAGTGATATCAGCCATGTAGAAGTAAAGCTAGCTTGCTCACAAGCTTAGTTGTATTCCGTCGGGGTGTGGTGTCGCGAAGTTGCCGTAGTTATTTTTTCTCATGAACACCATGGACCTCCTGGCGCCGACGGTGCCTTACTCGTCCCGTAGGTGGCGTCGAATGAACGAAGGGACGTCCCTTTTGCCAAACACGCCGATGTCCGCGCGAGAGCCTTCGCGCCTGATCAACTTAGTTGCCCCTTGGGGTGTCATCGGTTCCGCGACCAACCTGCTTAATGAAACAGACCACTTGCGGAAGTGTTCATATACAGGGTTTGTCCGAAAAGTAATGTCAGTGATTATATTGTGAAGCGACTAAACGTCGCAGCGCGCTAAGACCAGTTGGGATTGGTGGAAGGGGAAGTTAGCATACGCACGCGTGGTTCGCTCAGTCGTCTGCGACAATCTGGAGAGTAAGGACAAGGTTTTTCGTCAACTCATTTTTATTTACCGTGCAAGCCATAATGCAGCACTCGTTGGAACAAAGGATTGCCATCGAGTTTTGTGTGAAACTCGGCAAGTCTGCAGTGGAAACTTTTCCAATGATAAAGACAGCTTTTGGTGATGATTGTTTGTCAGAACGTCAAGTTTACCGAGGGCACAACGTCTTTTTAGAAGGTTGTGAAGAGGTCAGCGATGAAGCCCGCGCTGTACCGCCATCAACGACCATCAGCGACGAAAATGTGACGCGCGCGAGATATCTTTTGTACGCAGACCCTTGTTTGAGTGTCCGTTTAGTGGCACAGACAGTAAACATTCCAAAAAGTACCGTTCACGAGATTTTGACGAATAATTTTCAAATGCGAAAAGTGTGCGCGAAGATCTTGCGCAAAATATTAATGGACGACCAACAATAAAGCCGAGGTGAAACATGACAGGAGGTTTAGGACTTGTGCGAAAGTCACCCCCACGTTTTGGACAATGTCATCACAGGTGACAAGACTTGGGTGTTTGAATACGACCCCGAAACAAAAAGGCAAAGTGCCAAGTGGCACAGCTCGGCGTCCCCTCGCCCCAAGAAGACAAGAATTAGCAAGTCAAAGTTCAAGACGATGCTGATTGTGTTCTTTGACATCAGTGGCCTTGTCCACCATGAGTTTGTACCCCATGGAACAACCGTGAACGCCAAATTCTACGTGAAAGTGCTCAAGCTACTCAAACGAAGGATTCATCGCACCCGGCCTGATATCGGGGGCGATTGGAAACTTCACCATGACAACGCACCATGCAGCCTGCATCGCCTTCCTTGTGACCCGCTTCCTGGCCGATTGAAAGATGTCAACGGTTCCCCAGCCGCCCTACAGTCCTGACGTGCCTCTCCCAGGCTTCTTCTTTCTGCGCTTGAAAATTCCCATGAAAGGACATCATTTCGCGACAGTTGGCAAAGTCGAAGAGGCTTGCACCAAGGCTCTAAAGGACATTCCTAAGGAGGCCTACCGTGACGCCTTCGATGGTTGAAAATCTCGCTAGATCTAAGCAATGTAACGACGCAGGAGGAGCCTATTTTGAAATATTTTATTGTGTTGTACCGATCGGATCAATAATTTCTTTTTAATCGACTGACTGACATTACTTTTCGGACAAACCCTGTATAAACTAACAGCTAAACTAAGAACTACGCATGGGTAACTTTTTTTAACTGTAGCACTCATTAAGATCACAGTTACACGTTCACAATATCCAGTATGAGCACAGTACCGTTCGTACGCTACGTTTTTCATTGTAACTTTACTGCCGTACATTAGGCATCGTAGGGTCAAAGCCGCTGGATCCGTTTATCTGAGTGGGCGTTCTCGCGGAGCGGGGCGAAGTCTCGAGCAGCGGCTGCGAAGTTGGGGAACGTGACGTCAGCGGTCAACGCCAGCGCGCGGGCCAAGGATGGCGTCGCGTGGTTAGAGAAACGGGAGCAGATGCGCGCCTTGTGTAAAAGGATGGCGTCGCGCGGGAAACAAAACATGAAGATGCTGGCTCGCGCTCTCGGCTACTAAAACACATCGTTCTTCTTGTAGGTGGCGTCGTGAGTCTTCATACGCGGTGATTCGCATATCGTAAACAACCAGCGTAGTGGTTGCCGCGTTGGAGCTCCAAAGCAAACGAAGGTGTCTCAGCCGAACAAAAAGAATCTCCTTAAGGAAATCAATGTGTCCCAACAGAACGCCAAAGACGGGCCCGTGCTTACGCATTTATAACGAACCTGCAACAGATCATCCCAAATTTTATTTTCAGAAACAATACAGGCTAGATATACCAGGTGTTCAAAATTAAGCATTATGGTTTTCTTAAAGTTAGGCACTGGGAGGCACGTGAAGAGCACCTGCGCAAGTAAGTTATGTGGCCAGGGGGACACAAAGTGAGGTGATAATTATCTCTGTCAGCAGCCGAATTGACTAAAATGGAATAATTAACTTTTTATTGACTGCAGTAAGAAACACGACTGCCTCTAAGTTTTCAATACAAACATACCCACTTACAGCAGTCGACAAAAAATAATTGTTCAATTTTAGTTAATTGGACTATTATCATCTCACTTTGTGCCTCCATCGAAATGCGGCCGCCGCGGCCGGGATTCGATCCCGCGATCTCGTGCTCAGCAGCGCAACGCCTGAGCTGACTGAGCCACCATGCCGAACACAAAGAGCAACAGGTGTTGCTCTAGACGTACAAAACGCGGGTTTATCGTGAGCAGAAACGGTGAATTTCGATAAATAAGAAAGGCTACTATCATCATCATCATCATCATCATCATCATCATCATCATCATCATTGACAGAAGCTGACCCCCCCCCTCAGAAAAAACCTGGATCCGCCCCTGAATATCGGTAGTTTAAGCAGACTCTATACATGGATATCAATGACATGGGACCACCCCCACCCTCCTCGCGTGTGCGTGTGCTTGTGAAGAAATTAGGTAAATAGTAAATTAAGCTCAGTAAATACAGTAAGTACGACAGGTACAGTGGGCGTTTGGAGCAACGGTCTCTCATCGCGCCAATAAATGGACCAGTCTTCGAAAACGCATCATTGAGACGACCCGTCCGATCGGAGAAGACATCATTATTGTTAATTTCCGTTAAGCGTCGATGGCGTCGTCCTCGTCGGGGCGAAGTGCGTTTCACAAGTCAAGGACGGCTATACACGTGAAAATTCACGTGTGACCAGGCTATACCTACTCCCATAGCAATAGCTTGTTCGCTGCGTCTTTGCGCTAGAAAACCTAAATACGCGCAAGAACGCCTAAGGCTTTTTTTTTTCGAAGCTTTCGTCGCCCTGCTCCCTCATACGAGAGGGTTGCATTTCCTGCGGCAAGTGCATGGGCCGCTGTGTCTTCCACTGTGTGCGAGCGTGCAGCCGTCATTTGCCTTTACGTCAACAGATTCAGAATTGTACAGAATATTTCACCGCACAGCATAGATATGGCATGTGTACGCATTTTAAGTAGTGCGTGCAACTCATTTCTGCTTCACTTACGCCGGTGCAAACAGGAAGCGGCCTTGTACCTCACAGAATCTCGACTGATTGGTGTACTAGTGATGCAGGAATGAACTCCGGTCTCGTTCAGTGCATAGTGCACATAATCAATTTCTCAGGACGCGTGAACTCCGACGACAACTGTCAGCGCCTGCAACAAGAGTTTACTTACGCTGTACTGCGCACAGCAGTAATCCATGCTTGTCGGCTGTCTGTTTCGTGCCTTCTGTTGCGAGTCAGTGGAATTTCACTGCTGTCACCAACCCCTTCGTGTGTACATTGCTGGTTTGGGATTCCACAACACAACAGTAATTACCAGCCTTCCGTAGGGGCGCAATCGCAAACAAGAGACGTTTCGAGCGCAGACTAAGGGCCCATTCACACTTGCGACTAGGCGAGGTCGCGCGACCAAGTTGGTCGCAAAGCGACCAGTCGCAAGTAGTCGCAAATGGTCGCTTTTCTCGAAATGCGACCGTTTCGGGCCAGTCGCTCACTGCTCGATTTTTCAGCCGCGCGACCGCAGTGGCAGAACAGCTGAACCAATCAGATGCGAAGGAACAGGACGTCCGTATACGCTGACGCTTATTTTACGCGGCGATGACATTTCAAGCAGACGTGAACGGCATATCGTGATACATTTCGGTTTAGCGACTCGTCGGTCGCATTTGTAAGTGTGAACATCGTTCGTCTTGAGTAGTTTTCTGGTCGCCAGTCGCAATTGGTCGCGCGACCTCACCTAGTCGCAATTGTGAATGGGCCCTAAGGCTACGTTCACACTTGGGAAGCGGCAAGCGGGCGGAAAGGCCAAAGCGGCCGGAAAACCTTTTCCGCGCCTGTCCAAGTTGCTCACATTTGTTTTGCTACCGCCGCGGCCGCCGCTGCCGCTTTCATCCACATCCATCTAGTCTGCGTACGTTTGTCGGCGTGGTGGCGCTAATTATCGCATTATTTCGAGCGGTATGTTCATTCATTGACCCACGTACCTTCATCAAAAGCGATCATTTTACGCAACTTCGCGTGTCATCTGTGACCTTCGGTAAATTCCTCGTTGGCGTTCCGTAATTCTCCTCACACGGGCACGGTAGCACTGAGTCACAGGTTGGTGCCTAGGCGTGATTATATTTCTTTAATAGCTTTTATTTACAAGTTGTAATAACATTTCATCATTTCGTATTGTCGGCGCCTCCAGGACACCAAAGGGGCAACGGGAACACTACAGCTAAAACCTGGCCTGGCCGTTGTGTTGGGGCTCGCCAAAGCCTGCGCGTCCTACGTGAGACCTACGCTCCCAATATATCGTAGCGACGAGAAAAGCACCCCGCGACTTGTGCAATATACCGTACACGTGCGAGGAGAATTATGGAGCGCCAACGAGGAATCTGCCTAACTATTGTCTGCCATGGAAGTGGAAGAAGAAATGGCTTTTATACTTCTACCTACTTGTTTTCTAGAAGTGGACAATGAATAAACGGAAGACACGGACACCTCGGAAACGGCGGTGGTGGGTTCGCCTGGCTTTGCAAAAGCGCGAGAAGTTGGGTCACGCCAAGGCTTCGTTGCCGCACCTCCGGTCGCGCGACGTTGAATACTATCGCGAGTATTACTGACAGTACGTTTTAGTGCCACTCTTGTCGTAGAGCAAGGGGTGGTTCTTGATCGCGTCGATCAGCATTGCAGCCTACATTTTTGGTGCCATGTTCAATTTTACGACCGGTTGTTTACATGCTAGTGTAGCTTCCAGTCAAGAAGAACGACTTTCCGCCGCGTGTCCGCTTCGCCATGGCGAAAAAATCGGTCCGAGACCGATTTGGCTCGCCGCCTGTTCTTCTGCCTGTTTTGCCGCCTATAGGCGGGCGGATTTTTGCAAGATTTTGCCGCTTCCGACAGCTTCGAGACCAAGTGTGAACGTAGCCTAAGATCCTGCGCGAGCGCGGCCTAACCGCGGCACCTGAAGGGAAGCGGCGGAAATGTATACCGGAGATTTCGACCACCTGGGGTCTTTAACGCGCACCTAAATCTAAGTAAACGGGCCTCGAGCGTTTTCACCTTCATCTAAAATGCGGCTGCCGCATTTGTTGCTTCATTTGTTGCGCATTTGTTGCTTCAGAATGCGGCCGCCACATTCTCGCCCAAAACCTCAGAGTGTCAAAGCCTTGACAAATACCGTGACAGTTTTTTCATTATGCAGACATAATTCGCTGTAAATTACCAACCCAAACGGAAGCGCCCAGGAATGAAATTGTGATAGTAGCACCGGCTTCTTGAATTATGTCAGCGCGAAGCGACGAGAACACAGGGTGGGTAAGTAGGGGGGGGGGGGTTGTGGAAAAAATTTTGGGGGGGGGGGGTTCAAACCCCCCCCCCCCTGGCTACGCCCCTGACCCAAGCATATATAACATTTGTGCATTCTAAACTTACGATAGTGCAAACAAAGGAATATTATTTCTCATCAGCCAGCGAAAAGCCGCACTAACAACCAACAAGAAACATCAGCAACCTCAAGTGCCTGCCACATCTTCACTCACCTTCTGTTGCTGGAGTAAGGGCAGTGGGCGCATTGGTGCTTTCCTTGGAGTATGTGCATGTGCTTGAGTCACCGGTGGTTGTCCAGCAGTTGCTTCACGGTGAACTGATCGCCGCATTCCGCGCAGGAGAAGACCTCACATGGTACAGCGGCGTTCAATTCGGCCGCTTAAGACAGAGAAACGAAGAAACAAACACTGTGAATTACGATAACCGAGGTACATTTTGAAATTTATGTATATCTTTCTTTTGTTCATTTCTTTCTTTAGAAAAGTTCTCTTACGAAGGTAAAAAAATGCGAGGACACATAAGCACTTCTTAAGAGTGGTCAATGCGAATGCATTAATGTCCAATTGAAAGCCGCTGAGCGGTCCTTCGAGTTATGAACTCCTCGCGGGCAAGCGAGTGCGTTGAGACGTTTGGCCAACGTCTCCTAGGCAGCACAAGGCTGGTGCACTTCGATCCGATACGTCATGCTACCTCGCCCGAATGCCACGGAGTCTAATGGGGACAATCCCGAGTAAGCCGCAGCAATTTTGACGTCATCGCTTTCGTCACGCCGGTCTTGGCAATGGAAATTTAGGTCCAGTAGCATGGTGTCATAAAGCAGACTACACAGGCTTGCTATCTAGGAAGCACTGGCTTAGCCCAGTGGGTAAGACACTCGGCTTCAGAGCATGGGCGTGGCGTGGGGTCGTAGGCTCGAACTTCACTACCGCCAACATTTTTCCTGTAGAATTTATTCTATATTTATACACTAATTTATTTATATTGATTACCGAGGGAAAGTTAGAACGCAGACGAGAGCTTGCGGAGACAAGGAACGTACACGCGGACAACACAGGTTTCCGTTGCATTATCCCGCCCGAGGTCTTAGAAACAACTTCGTTGGATGCTATGTTAGGTTCTCTGAAACTTTGACAATTAAGCTTGTGCCCTAAAATGCACATTTTAAATCTTGCCTTTTTAAACTTAGCTAAGTAGCTGAAAATAGCCCTTTAAAAAACCTCCTTGAAAAAAATTCTCATGACCAATAAGACCACAATGTCGTTGGTCTCATTTGCCTAAAAAGAACAAGTTTCTGTAAAGGTTTGGTTCAAGTTACGTGAAACAGCCCGTATAGACGATTTGCAGCAGCCGGTTTGTGCAACTGAAATCAGATGGCGCCACCGGAGCGCCGCGCGTGTTGGACATCTCTGGCCTTGGGCGCGCAAACGAAACTACCATTGCTCAGTCGCGAAAGCGTAGCCAACGGCGTTTAACAAGCGCAGTTTGTCAAACGTCGAACAATAAAATATTCTGCTCCATGTGGAGATTAGGAGGGAAAACGTGTGCTGTGGTCGGATGCAAAAACTGTGATGGCGACATTAAGCTGTGGAACACGTCGGTGTGTGAAATACACGCGCCACAGCTGCATCCAGACTGTCCGTGCCCGAGGCCGTTTTCCATGCGCCGATTTCCTCAAGGAGAGAAAAACAAGCTCACCCGACAATGCTGGATAGCGAACCCACAGAGAAAGAACTTCAATTAAGGCACATCGGCAGGAGTAAGTGGCAGATCATAGTACCGAATAAGCGAACGCGCTCGGCTTGCGGAATAGTGTATCAACTTCCCATCTTGCGCTTGCTGTACATTAAGGTCACCGTGCGGTGTTTCCGTGGCAGAACTCAAGCATTAGCGATATCATATTGGAACAGTCACCTGCTATCTGTCATGTTTATCGTTAAGCGAAATTACACGCCACGTGCGTATATGCGCCGGGATCGGTGCCACTTAAGGCGTACTAGTTGTCGCGGTGAGAACTCCTGCAAAAAAAGATTGGAAAAGTGCTATCTGAATCGCATTTTTAAATCGTTAAGCTTGACGAATTCCTGCCTGCGCGTCTGATTTTACATATGTTGGTTTCGCTGCTGTATCGGATGCACGGTGTGATCAGAACGTAGACCTGGCGTTGTTTGTGGCCAGCAACAGGTGCGCGAAAGCTAGCTGTGTTGACGCTGTAGCACAAAATTATTGTTTTAAACAACGCTAGAAGCGTTGGTTGCGTGTTTATCGTATCGTTTATCGCAAATGTCAAGAGAAACCATGAAAATAAAAGTAAATAATTTCAAACTCACCAGTTTGACATTATTTGATTAGCTGCGTATTAAAGTAGTGGTAACTACAAATCAGCTGTTTCGTTCTGCCTTGTGTCTTTCAGGGTTTCCCCAAAGCGCATGCTGAATATATATATTATATACTTTAATTTTCGTAGCCTCTTTTGACATCGCGAAATTGTGGCATTATTTGACACTATGAAATTATGACATTATTTGTGATTATGGAAAAGACATTGGCAGCACATTGCTATTGCCTTTTTTTGTCACTTTTGTGGCAGTTTGCAATAAGAACTGCATGCGTTACCCATGTGCGCGCTTTTTATTTATGTGGACTCCTTTATTCTTACGTTCAAATAAAAGCAAACCATTGTAATTATTACATGAATCACCCTTTTATTTCAGGTATGTTCTATTCACTTTGTTGATGGGCGTCCAACCAAGGACTATTCCTACCCAACACTGCAGCTTGGAACACAGCTTTATGCTGCAGATGCCATCCTTGGATTGACACAAAGCTTTTCCAACATTGCCACTGTCAAAAAGGTTGATGCCCTCTGCAAACCCCCTGTAGTCCTGTGCAGGCTTCCCATCTTGGTCGATTGCCTTGACCATGTAGTCGTAGACAACTGAAATAGGGGAGAAACATTTTTATGTACTGCGGGAATGAAAAAAAATGGCAATGAAAGCTGATTTTTTATTTACTCCTCAAGACATCTGCAGATGTTTGAAAGAACTAAAGTAACACGATAGATACAGTCTGATATTAAACTGATCGTTTGGATTTATAAATTATAGTTCTGGAGTTTCAATAATTCATACATATTTGATTACTAAGCTGGTGTTGCTCTCCTATGAAGAGTTTGAAACGGGACCTCTCATTTATAAAACGCTTGAGTTACAGCTAGCCAAAGTTGTGCCCCTGTCACATGGCCACTTTCGATCGCGATCGAGCCTCGATCTGGCTCGGACTTTCGATAGCAATCGAAAATGATCGCTACTACACAGTCCAAGGATGACGATCGTGTTGTTTGGGCTCTAACGCTTTAAGTGTAACTAAGTCCGAAGCAAATAATAAACGTGCCTAATAGGTAGTAAAGGTACGTACAAATCAATTTTCAGAAAAATTACTTTTTCATTCAGTATTTTAGGTAAACGACGTGCCACGTCCGCTGATTCTGATCGTCTGCAAATCTCAGAACTACGTGCTAGGCGTCGACGCAGCACACAGATTTTCCAAAATGTATGCGCATAAAAATAAAACGGCCTTTTTAGAGGGGTATTTCTTCGGATCTCTTTCTTTATCGTTGTACCTCGTTTTCTGTCACACTTAGCTAGAAGCTGCTTACGTCGGTCTCCGATCGAAATCGGACACTTCGATTTCGATTTGCGGATCACGACCGACTGGATTCGGATCGAGGCTCAATTGCGATCAAACGTGCCCGTGTGACAGGGGTTTCTACTATGAAACAACACCCGTTCGGGGGCATTCAGTTAGTACATCCAACAATCACAATCTGCCGCTCTGAAGTCAACTACGCGAAACTATTGCGTGCCCGCCGCACGGGTGAATTCTGCAGAGATCAGTGCACCAGTATCGAGGCAAACGCTTACCTCAACGTATGTCGGAAGCTAAAATACCAGCGAGCGAGACGTCAACACACAAGCGGACACGGATTTTTCACTCGGCGCTCAAGCATACACATTCGAGGCCGTCAAGCAAAGCGCGAGAGACTGGGCAACCACTTCAAACAGCTCAGATCGTAGCTTAAGTACACCACACTAACCACAAAAATAAAAAGAACTAGCGAACTGACGTGAACGCCGCACAAGAAGCCTCCATGAGCTCGAATCGCTCGGCGCGAACGAGCGACGCGCATGCACGATGATCGAGCGCCAGAGCGCTCCGGCGCGAGCACATACAACGTTAAAATGACAAACAATGGTTCACTTACATGATCGTTGAACCATGGGCCAGAGCTTTGTGTCGTCGATCTAGCAGCTGTCCATCGGTGGACCCGAAACAACGCCGCTTGCCGCACCGTCGCCCACGACTACAGCAGTACGGCTCCTTCGCTGGCCTTCAACCCAAGGCCAGTCATGCCGGCGCAATCACGTGATCAAACATGGCCGCGCCCGTTCGCCGTTGCTGAAAACCGTCTATACAAACGAACGACTAGGCACCTTGGTCTTGTGCCCCTGCGTTGCCGATGAGACCCAGCTGCTTGGCGAAATCGTCACCATACCACACTAACTAGGGTGCCTCGATGCCAGCGCCGCCGTTCAGGGTGGTGCCATCCTTTGACCGCACCCGCGCCGCCGCTTTCTCGCTGCGACGCCATCTTGAGTCACAGCGAGCGGTTGCGATTGCTTGGTGCCGGTGCTTAGTTCGAGACACAGTGCGCGCGGATGCCTCGATGACGGTTCTACTTGCTGGACAGTGTTCAGCCGCATGAATGACAAGCTTGTCAAGTGCATCGAGTCGACATGACGGGCTGTTGTGTTCCCAAGTGCACCGGATCGACGCGTAAAGGCTTCGTACGTTGTTTACGCTTCCCCCGGGACCCAGAGCGAAGGAAGAGATGGGAAGCCCAAGTAAAGCGGTATCACTGGAAGGCAACGGATAACTCCTACATTTGCGAGGTAAGTGTCAAGAAAGTTTAGACTATCGCATCGTGTTTTTCATTTAAATAAGAAAGTATTCTCTGATTCTCGCTCACGTACCTATGTTCGCTCACGAACTAAGCACTGCACCGATGCTGTCTGAGTAGCCTATGGTTTGCGAGCGCGCGTGGCATAGGCTTTTGCCGTTTTGATCGGCGCAGTCTATGCGAGTAGTACCTTTATTTTAAGGACTGACGAAAATGCTTCGCCGCGAAATAGCCTTACATTATAGCTACAAATCGTCATGTAAACCACCTATTTTACTTTTTCACGGGAAGCACACATCGTGTGTCTCTTGTTTCTTGTTTTTTGTTTTTTTTTCCTCAGTTTCTTTTTTCGCTACTGGTTATTTGGGACTAAAGAACGCAGTGCTTCTTCTGGGGAGAGCGGCTGTTGTGTACGTGGCAAGCGAAGCATTGTGATTTTCTCTATTTTCAGAAGATATCTTGCGGATCTCAGGTTGTTACGTTATATAGCTGATTTTTTAGACGAATATATTTGTAGCGTGGTGCTCGTAAGCCGATGGTCATTCGTGCTCATTCCCGATCGTAGTGGGTACTGTGACGGTCTTTAAATGCCTGTGCACGGTATGCCCAGGTGTAGTAGAGTTAAGGGACATCATGGGACCAAAATGTTTCGGCGCTTTCTGGCATGGTGTCTGTTGTAGCCTGTGCATTTCTTCGAAACGTGTGAAGCGAGGTAATACAGCATTACTTCTGCGAAAATTTATTTTTAAGCACTGTAATGGGTTCTCCGTATTTACAAGGCAACTTTTCATATCAATAATCACTTTTGTTGTTTTACTTGTACTTTGAAACACTTTGAAGAGGACCAGTACGAGGGAAATGGACAGGATGAGCGCCGCCTGTTAAAGTCAACAGCCTTACATCATCATGGACTATATTTTCGAAGTGAAAACATTGCTAATCTGTATTTGACTGTCTTAGTTTCATTTACGGTTTTTGTACGCGATATGTATGCAGTGTTGTTTATTGTTTCAATGTACTTATCAGTGTTCTAATGGTTATTTATAAAATGTTCTGTACTCGCCATCGATGTGTTTGGCTGATGCGACGTATTCGATGGTAGCTGATGTATTCTGGCTTGATATCTTGATTAATATTATCCGCGGTTGCGTTTTCTTGTTTGCATTCTTGTTTTCGATTTATATTGTGTGTAATAAGGTTGATGTACTCACTTGAACCCCCCCCCATGTAATGAATAAATTAAAAAAAAACTCTCACTATCCCGAATTGTGTGTCGAGCCTAGCTTGCGAATTTTTTTTTATCTCGTCTTTCAACATAACCTTCAGGCGCCACACAGTACATATAATTTTTCATGTACATATCTCTTTCATGATTGATTGTACTAGACATTATAAGTAAATGTATTTTGTGGATCGTTTGGTTTCTTGTGTGTACTACGCAAGATTGACGCAGAGAAGTTACGTGACATGTTTCTCTACAGCACTAACTAAACCTTATTTTCACATCGCAGTTATTTTTACACCAGCGTAATCCTGCCAGCACACAGTTTTGTGGGCAAAAAAAAGCAAAATTGCGCGTCGATATCGTGAAATAATTGCAACGAACGCGAAGAGCACGCGCAACGCAAGGGAAACTAACCGCCGTACGCGAGTGGCTGGCTACGGTAAAGGAGGCGTGACGTGTAAACCAAAATACAACAGCGAAACAGAAAAACTTCCACACACAGGGGGTCGCAAACCTTATATACCAAGCATCGAAGCGCAAAAAAAAAATAGTGCGTATTTCAAACATACACACGGCGTGTTAAATGTAAATTGAATTAGGCAACTTGGGGCATGTTCCCGGCGCCATACATTTACGTCTTGGACCTTCGACGAGTTAACGGCTATTGGTTATAAAGATGTGCAGATGCGATACCGATAAAAAAATCCTCATCAAGACAAAGCACTTGGAAGTGCGCCGCGAGTAACACTATTTATGAACGCAAGCGTAGCTGAGTCTCAGCTCGTGTGACTCAATATGGCGGCGCCAGCGGGGTTGTCTCCACCCTGGACGGCGGCGCTGGGCATCGAGGCACCGTACCACACTAACAGCTCCTCTGCGGCGTTCACCACTTTGCATGTGCTGTAGTACACGGCTCCCTGGCGCACGAACGCCGTCAGGTTCTGCTGACTCTGCTCTGGAGCACAGTTAACGTAGCGCATCCAGTTGGCACGGTCCAACGGGCGGCCGTCCACCAGGAACACTCGACCATTCTGGAGGATCGGGAACGGGCCACAACGCACGAGTGCTCTAAATCTGGCACTGATCAACTTTCAGCTGACGGCGCTGCCTAAGACACAGCACAAAGGGACGAGACACGACACTGTATTAGACCCTTCCTTCTGTCTTGTTGAGTTATACGTAGTGTATCATTACACTCGTTGCACTAGTATCTATCGGGTGCCTGTGATTGTTTCGGCACACTGACACGCGTGATCACACATAACACGCACCTGCCAGGTGTAGCCGTTTGCTGCGCTGCTGTCCACCTTGACGCCCTCGTACGCACCAAGGCACAACCTCTTGGGCAGCCGCTTCAAAGTAAACAGGCCTTTGATGGTTGAACGGCGCACAGACAACCCATCGGGCACGGTCTTATTTGCGCGCTTTGGGTCACCCAGAGGAACCTGCAATAGATATACATAGGAAATATTTCCTAGGTCGTGGCTATACTATATACAATAAGTCTATCGTCTGGTCACAGCTGCTTCCTGGCAGGACTTTGTTGGTTCTGCTTCGCAGTGCCGATTCAGCCGGCACATCCCGGTCATATAGGCCGGGATGTGCCGGCTATATGGCCGGGATGAGGCATCCTCGAATTAAGGTATAATTTCCAACTGCTTGTTTCACGATATATTTGCGACGAGATATAGCGGTGCAGCTCCACAATTAAGGGACTTGCCGCGTGTAAAGCATTAAACGTCGCACCGTCGAGTCACAATAGTTACCCGCCGAGCGCGGGATGATTAGTAATGGGCCTGCAGTGACGAGAACAAAATGTAGTTCTCCCAGAAACCTGACCTTCACAGGGGACCGTAGGACACGTACATGACAAAACAAAAAGAAGCTTTTGCGATACCCTTGTCCTTCGTCATTGAAACAGGAGTACTCCAAATGTTTGTGTATATCACTTCGCCAGTGAACTGAAGTCAAGCTGTTTCGACAAAAACACAGTGTCAGCAGTTACAAAAAAAAGGCTAAGTGTCGATGCTAAAGAAGACAAGTTGGAAGTGCACCCGGCCACAAAATATTACCGACCGTCATATCTGAGAAACATCTGAACTCTCCGCCGCATCACAACGCAGCCTGGTATTTGGATTTCGGGACTTGACTAGAATATGCTAACAACACTGCCGTATACAGTTTTACTGGCTACTCGTACAGGCTGCTCGGAAATTGAAGGTTTTCTGAGATGCCGTGGTCCGTAAACTTTTGTGGCCGGGTGTACAAAGCGGTTAGTATGATTCGATGACTGAATGGTCGGTTATATCATAATCTAAGTTTCATGTTCATTATTCACTCATTTCATGCTTTATTCTTATTGTATTTGATGTAGAATTACTACATCATCTCGTGTATTTGATGTAGAATTACTACATCCATCTCGTGCGTCGGCACGAGATGGACCCTTTCTTGTGTTTATGTTTTTTGCTTATGAGGCCAGGTGCGCCGATCCCGGAGATAGGGCAATCTATGGTGCAGTGTGGTAATTTTCGAACACATTGGCACTGAGAGCACACGTACCGTTAATTTTACCTACTTGGCAACTAATTCTCGCTTCATGTGGGTACCGGCGAAGCCGCCTTCCTGACACCATTGCCTCGCCCGAGCCCACGCTCATTCCAAGCAAACTTGCCCATTTTACAAAGGTATGCCGTACGGTGGCTTTTCGTCAGCATCTTTATATCTTCGATGATACACCCTTTACAGGGGTAAAATGAAAGGTAGTTATTCACGAATCTATTGGCGCTAACATTACCTACTCTACGACTGATTCTCCCTTATAGAAGTTATGGTCTTGTTAAGTCCTATATTATTGCGATAGCAATTATATGGACACATCAACCGGATTTCTGCCGTCGCCGTCGCCGTGAGGTTCCCTATAGATAAAATCTGCGCCACGCGCCGTATGCCCGAGCGGAAGCGTGCGGGGACCCGCGCTGTCACGGAGAGCGAACGCACTCAATCTCCCACGCGCAAGCAAGGAAGCGGGAAGCCAGCGCCGGAGGGAGCGGGGGGGGGGGGCGCACTTCTACTCTGCCAACAACCGCGCTCGTCGCTCGCCCGCACCGCCTCTTATGTCCACACGGCTCTGACCTTGATGCGCCGTGCATTCGCCGCTCAGTTTCCGTTGAAGCGATAGACCGCACGTACCTTCGCCCGCTGCGGCGTATGCGCTTGCTGCCAGCGTTTTGCCAGTCGTTGTCTGCAGTCTTTCAGTGTGATCTATTCATGTTTGTTTGTGCGCGCTCACACCACGCTTGTTCATTCAGTTAGTAATAGTCGGGCCACATTTTCCAACGCACGCTACACATGCAATGATGCCCGGATCGGCAGTGCAGCGCTACAGGTGTGTCCCTTCGCACGCGCTGCCCACGGGAAGCGCTTCTCATCAACACCACCGTTTCACACGCGCCTTCTCGTGGTCATCGAGTCTCTCTTCATGTCGGTCTACTTATGCCGCAGCATACCTGCTTACTTAATCAGCTCATGTTTACTACAACTCATATTGCTACGAAAGCCGCTCGCCTTACTTCGTATGACATTGCTGTGTTGCTATCGCATTCATTGCTTCGCCCTTAGGGCGAAACTGTGACATTTTTTAGAGATATTGCAACTCGCTACCATGCTATGTACACACAGAAGGATCATTTTTTCTCTCTCTTTTCTTCTGGAAGTGATTACAAGATAACCAGATCCCGGATGCGTAAACCACATGTGAAGTCAACTAAGGCGACCTTGTCTTCGAAATTGTGCACAGTAGAACACTGCACGGGCTCGGGCTTACCCAAAAGCCCGGGCCCGGCCTGGCGCAGCCCGTGGGCCGTATCGGGCCGGGTAGTGCAGTTTTTCCACGGGCTCGGGCAGGGCTCGGGCACGGCATGTGCTTGTTGACCCGGGCCCGGGCCGGGCTCGGGTATTTTGACGCGGGCCCGGGCCGGCCTCGGACTTTCTGGTGGTGTGCATGTAACGTGCAGCGAGTTATCCTGCGCGTCTCGACCTTGAAAAACCTGTTGCCCCGGCGCAACTGGAAGCTAGCAGTGCTACTCCTGTGTACTTCCCCTTTTCTTCCGTCGTATTTTGCGCTGTTTGAACAGAATGTAAAAGTTCAGAAAGACCGAAGTGGCTTCAAACCAAAGGATGTCATTGTATTCCTTACCTAAATGAATGTAATTAATGATTTCAGCGCGGTGTAAGCGCGTTCGCAACTCGCTGATTCTTTATAGGCGAATTGGTAAAACGATGACCGGTAAGATTCGTCACGCGGCTGAAATATGGCACTGCGTCCATCCATGATTGCACGCTTGTTCTCAACCGGTCGCTTAGCAGCAGCGAATTACGCTGCATCATGGAGGAACGAGAAGCTTTCTTTCTCCATTTACTCCATCCATGCGCTGTGCTCACGACCGGTCGTGACTGCGCTTCGGCTATGGTGTACTAGAATACGGTTGAGTGGGACGAGCGCTTGCGGCGGCGCATGCTCTGCAGTGAGGCGCCCGACGTGGAAAAATACTGTGGCGGCGCAGCGATAGAAGTAGATTGGGCCGCATCAAGGTCGCGCCGTTGGAAACTGCTGGCGATACTGCTCGCAGGGACATTCGTACTACTTTGCGCGCTGGTATTTGCGTTCAGACCGCTCAAGGGGTGTTCATAATTGCATATGACATGTATTTATGCCTTAAGAATAAATTCCTTTCATTCTCTTCTTTATTTTATTTTTTTAATGCCGTTCGGTGGTCTTTTTCGGTCTCGGGCTGGGTTAAGCCGGTTTCGAGCCCGTCCGGGCCGGGCTCGGGCCTAAGGTAAAGTGGTAGCGGGCCGGGCCTGGCGGGTAACGTAGATTATTTCCGCTCCCGGGCCGGGCTCGGGTCTCGCCATAAAACTTTTGGTCGGGCTCCGGCGGGCACCCCAACGTAAAAACGGGCCCGAGCCGGGCCCGGGCTGAAAAAATTGGCCCGTGCAGTGCTCTAGTGCACAGTACGCCGGGAGGCGTTTCCACAGTTAGTGCAAACGACCACGACGTTGCCTCTCAAGGAGGCATAATTATAAGGCCTATTCGGTGCACTGAAAGCAAAAGAAAAAAACTCAAGCGGCACTTAGTTATCCCTACGTGGATGAATCCGAAAACATCGCGGCACGTCAGCAGAAGCGCTGCGACGTCCAGTGACGCCACTGGCGAAGTCACATGACTCGAGCTGCCCCGTCAGCAGAACCGCCACGACATCACGTGACCCATGGTGTTCCTCACAAGGTGCGCACGACGCAAGGTCGTGGGTTCTACTACCACCAAAGGGCGAGGGTGCGACTACCCCCCCCCCCAAAAAAAGGGTCGTGGGTTCGAGTTTGTTAATTACCTCAACCTTAATTAACTGTGTCTTAATTAACCTTGCCTAAATAAACTCCAAAAGTCGTGGGTTCAACTCCAACAAACGGTCGTGCGTTCGAGTTCGTTAATTAACTCTACCTTAATTACCTGCGTCCTAATTAACTTCGCCTTAAGAAACCCCAAAGGTCGCGGGTTCGACTCCCACCAATGGTCGAGGGTTCGTAGCCTTTTTGGACCATCGTGTGGTCACGCCAACGCCAGATTTTCCACCTCATGAGCCGTATAATGCTTTCGCATTAAAATTTGTATCCCGTGAGTTTTACGGAGTGATGTCCAGGAGTGTTCGCGACATGCTCCTAAACGTCATGATCATGCATGCAACGGAATGGTCTTGTCGCAGGTGTCATCATCATCATCAGCCTATATTTATGTCCACTTCAGGACAAAGGCCTCTCCCTGCGATCTCCAATTACCCCTGTCTTGCGCTAGCCTATTCCAACTTGCGCCTGAAAATTTCATAACTTCATCATCCCACCTGGTTTTCTGCCGTCCTCGACTGCGCTTCCCTTCTCTTGGTATTCATTCTGTAACCCTAATGGTCCACCAGTTATCCATCCTACGCATTACATGGCCTGCCCAGCTCTATTTCTTTCGCTTCTTGTCAACTAATATATCCGCTATCCCCGTTTGTTCTCTGATCCACACCGCTCTCTTCCTGTCTTTTAATGTTACTCCTAAGATTTTTCGTTCCATAGCTCTTTGTGCGGTCCTTAACTTGTTCTCAAGCTTGTTTGTTAGCCTCCAACTTTGTGCGCCATATGTTAGCACCGGTAGAATGCAATGATTGTACACTTTTCTTTTCAGCGACAGTGGTAAGCTCCCAGTCAGGATTTGGCAATACCTACCATATCCACTCCAACCCAATTTTATTCTTCTGTAAATTTCTTTCTCGTGATCAGGGTCCCCTGTGAGTAATTGACCCAGATAAACGTACTCCTTTACAGACTCTGGAGGCTGACTGGCGATCCTGAATTATTGTTCCCTTGCCAGGCTATTGAACATTATCTTTGTCTTCTGCATATTCATCTTGAAACCAATTCTTACACTTTCTCGATTAAGGTCCTCAATAATTTGCTATAATTCGTCTCCATTGTTGCTGAATAGGACAATGTCCTCTGCAAACCGAAGGTTGCTGAGATATTCATCGTTGATCCTCACTCCTAAGCCTTCCCAGTCTAAGAGCTTGAATACTTATTCTAAGCATGCAGTGAATAGCATTGGAGAGATTGTGTGTCCTTGTCTGACCCCTTTCTTGATAGGTAACTTTCTACTTTTCCTGTGCAGAACCAAGGTAGCTGTGGAATCCTTGTAGATATTTGCTAAGATATTCACGTATGGCTTCTGTACTCCTTGATTACGCAACGCTTCTATGACTGCTAGTATCTCTACTGAATCAAATGCCTTTTCATTATATATGAAAGCCATATAGAGAGGTTGATTGTACTCCGCAAATTTCTCGATTACCTGATTGATGACATGGATATGGTCCATCATAGAATATCCCTTCCTGGAGCCAGCCTGTTGTCTTGGTTGTCTGAAGTCAAGTGTTGCCCTGATTCTATTGGAAATTATCTTGGTGAATATTTTACACAATACTGAAAGCAAGCTAATGGGTCTGTAATTCTTCAATTCTTTAACGTCTCCCTTCTTATGGATAAGTATAATGTTGGCGTTCTTCCAGCTCACTGGTACACTTGAAGTTCTGAGGCATTGCGTATAAAGGGCCGCAAGCTTTTCAAGCATGATATCTCCTCTATCTTTGATTAAATCTGCTGTTATTCCATCTTCTCCCGCAGCTTTTCCCCTGGTCATGTTCTTCAAGGCCCTTCTAACTTCACCGCTAGTTATAGAAGGAGCCTCTGTATCCGGTTCATCACTATTTCGAATGAAAGTAGCTTGGCTGTTTTGGGCACTGTAGAGGTCACTATAGAATTATTCCGCTGCTTTTACTATGTCATCGAACTTGCTGATGATTTTACCATGCTTATCTTTCAGTGCATACATCTTGCCTTGTCCTAAGCCAAGCTTTCTTCTTATTTCATGCTGCGTCCATATTTTATGGCTTCCTCAATCTTTCCCACGTTATAATTTCGAATATCCCTTACTTCCTTCTTGTTGATCAGTTTTGACAGTTCAGCGAATTCTATCTGATCTCTTGAGTTGGACACTTTCATGTTTTGTCGCTTCTTTATTAGGTCCTTTGTTTCTTGGGAGAGCTTACCTACTGGTTGCCTTGGTGCCTTATCTCCCACTTCAATTGCTGCTTCTGAGATCAGCCTAGTTATGGTTTCATTCATTACCTCTATGTTATCTTCATCTTCCGGTTCTAAAGCTGCATATTTGTTTGCGAGCACCAGCCTGAATTGGTCTGCTTTTACCCTTACTGCGTCTAGGTTGGCTTGTTTCCTCTTGACTAATTTCACTCTTTCTCTTCAAATTGAGAGATATCCTAGACCTCACTAACCTATTGTCGCAGGTGTATTCATGTCTAAAAGGAATTTTGCGATGAATCTACAAGCGCGCCGGTCACCTTAAGTGGATGATGACGAGTACAAAACAATCAGTACGATTGAGTAAACCGCACTCCTAGTAGCATCGTGTCACAGTAAAGTAAAACGCAGGGCATCCATATGATTGGTGTCAGTGGTTGTGTTAATGGTCGACCTTTGATATACTGAATTGTATTCTGGAGTTTTACGTGCCAAAACCACGATCTGATTATGAGGCCCGCCGTAGTGGGGGACTCCGGACTAGTTTTGACCACCTGGAGATCTAACAGGCCCCCCAATGCACGGGACACAGGCGTTTTTGCGTTTCGCCCCCATCGAAATGGAGCCGGCGAGGCCGGGATTTAATCCCGCGACCTGGTGCTTAGCTGCAAAACGCCATAGACGCTAAGCCACCACGGTGGGCAACCGTTGATAAACTGCGTTGCAGTATGTGGAATTCCGCATCGTACATCACTTGCACCAACTTCATAACCCCGTTCAGAACGGCGACAATGCCGGGAAGGCCTTGGTGGCAATGGAAACATATTAGGCTGTATCACGACTCTGGTTGTATCATGAGATATTCCTTGTAGAGAGCAAGAGTTGTGTTTGAAAGTACAAGAACTCGAGTACATGTCATTACTAAAGCAGTTACAGTTCCACCAAACAACAGCGCGAGCTGTGGCTCATCACATATGCTTAGAGCTTTATAGACATTCAGCACTCTTAAAAGCTATAATGAGCTTTCTTGTAGTGTTGAGGAATTCTAAAGTAATCTGAAAAAAAAAGAAATAGAGGCACCCGACAAGTTCAGTGCAGCAGCACGGAGAGAGGAACAATGATGCGCCAGGTTGTCAGGTTGAGTGAAGCATCAAAATATATGAAGTATCCTCCCTCAAACATTACGTGATTTTACCGCAGCCGTGGCTTCGTGGTTGAAAGACCTCTGTTCCATACGGGGAGTCGTAAGTTCAAAACCAAAGCTGCTGCGTCCCCGGCTATCCACGGGTATAAAACTGGGTACGAGCGCATAAACCCAGCACGGCACTCTTCTTGTAATCGAGAGTTCGATGGAAGCCGGTCTGGTCGGGATGAAACACCACAAAGAAGCACTTAGACCTACCAAATAGACCAAAATAGTCTAAAATACACCAACCAAAAGTTTTATTTGGTCGGTGTACGTCTTTCTTTGGCACTCGCCTTGAAACTCACGGGGAAACTCGTCAGCAACCGTGGTTCACGCGTCAAGGAAGATGGTACCGCCCGTATGAACACACAGGCGCCCAACTCTCGTGATAAGTAACAAGATTATAATAACACCAGGGCGCTTCACTTACCGGAGTGTCCTTCACTTGCGTTAGGGGTCCATGGACGGGACAGTCTCCCGGGTAGTCCATCTTGCAGTTATCATAAACTGAGAGTGGGAGAGTTCACAGCCCTGTTGGGTTACAACTACAGCTAAGAAATCGTGACATATATTTGTGCTGGCTAAATTGTTCTATATTTGCCAAAATGCTTGCACAGTTTATAAGCATTCGTGACAGCCCAAAAGGGTGCGTCGATCAAATGTGGTATATTACGTCTTGTGTGTGTCCGCGTGAGTCGCGAATAACGTTGCTTGCCTACTTGGCTGCCATGGCACCTTATACCCAAAGAATGAATGTTAGGACGTTCACTCATATTTAGACCGTAGCCCACCACTGTCATTGGTTAAGAAGAAATTGGCTTAAACTAGCAGATCGCTTATTGGTTAAAACTCCAGAATCCCACAATCAGGAAAAGAAAATACGTTCTTAGACTAAAGAATGAAGGCCAAACACTGACTTTTATAAAGTTTTGCTCCCAACCAGGGTACCTATGATGTCATGATGACGTCATTGTGCATTTTCCTAATATGGCTGCTCTCTTCTCAGGAAAGTTCCAAGAAATTGCCAGATTCACTCACTTCTTGCTTACATTTGTATTCAGTGCAATAATTTTTTTTTCAGTATTGGTAGACAACTACTGTCGAGCAAACGCTATCAAATTTGTTACGTCTCGATGAGCTGGTACGCGAAATGCAAGGCGCCGTCGCACCCTGTTCCGCATTTTTTTTTCAACCTCTACTCAGGTTTCGACCATGAAAGGAAGTGCACTTACGCCCGTATGTATTCAAACTTGGCTAATTTATATTTAACGTTCGCCTGAAGTTCACAGTTGCAGTTGGCGGTGGAACGAGAAATTTCTAAGCCTGTATAGAGCAACTCTCCTCTTTGTTGCAGATTTAAAATGTCTCGCGCATTTAGTTTGAGTGAGTAAATAAAGGTAAGCTGAAGAAAACTGCAAGTTCAGAAATGACGTGTGTGTCTGTAATTCTGCCACTGAGCTGCATGCAAAAAAAAAAGAAAAAAAAATGTGGCCAGCTTGCACTAGTGGTGCAAAGCTGTAGTGAACAGCGGAGCTGGTGATCGACCTAGCTTCTTCCAGGTTTTACTAGGTTTGGCTTAGTTTTGCTAGGAAATGCTAAGTGCTGCTAGGCATGGTATTCCGAATCGGCTCGTCGCCGACGCGCAGATTCTCGCTTGGCCGCGGGACGCGCTTCGAGATGAGCGGCTTCTTCGGGTTTCCCGATCTTCTTTGGTCGTCCCATGTCAAAGCTACATGTACTCGCCACAGAGTCAACGAAAGTTGTGCCGCCATCGCGGCGGCTCCGCGCTTTATCTCCCCGGTGACGTCACGGCCAAGCTGCGCCTCCAGACTTGCCGGGGCGTGGCTGGTCGAAACCTGCCGAGCCACCGCCAGATGCACCTGCTGCAGTCACGTACACCGCGCGCGTCAATGCAATTTGGCGCGGGGACACCCCCCTGCCAATAGACTGTAAAACGGCTCTCGTAACCTTTATTCCTAAAGCAGGCAAACCAATTGACACAGATAACCTCCGCCCCATCTCTCTCACCTCCTGTGGGGGCAAACTAATGGAGACAATGGTGCGGGACCGGCTATCTGCATATCTTGAACACACAAATGTGTTTGCGGACACCATGTTCGGATTTCGCCCACACAGATCCGCACAGGATGTCCTCCTGCAACTCAATCGGGAAGTCCTTGACCCCCTCGAATGCCCCTCTAATGACCGAGCAGTACTCGCCTTGGATCTTAAGGGGGCATTCGACAACGTAACACATGAGATCATACTCACTCACCTAAATCAGACTGACTGTGGCCTCAACACATTCCGATACATACGCCAATTTCTCACGGATCGACATTCCTACTTCCGCATTCAAGACAGAGAGCACGGTCCTTATCTACTCGGCACGCGGGGAACCCCCCAGGGCACGGTACTTTCCCCACTACTTTTCAATCTGGCCATGATGCACCTGGCGGCCCAGCTGGGTGGTGTCGCCGGCGTACAGCACGCCCTGTACGCCGATGACATCACCCTGTGGGCCACGCAGGGCAGCATATCGGACATTCAAACCAGCCTGCAAACAGCGGCGACGATAGTAGACCACTACGCTCGCCGCAGCGGTCTTCAATGTTCCCCTAAAATATCAGAATTTGTGCACCTGCGACCCTCGCCGAAGTGCACAACCAAAATCTCTGTCTCTTGACAGTGGTCCCATACACGAAGCTGAAGAGATCCGGGTACTCGGACTCTACATCCACAGACACAGACGGCCAGATACTACATTGGCCAAACTCCGTAAGGTGGTGGACCAGGTGGGCCGCATGGTCCGCCGGGTTTCCAACAAACGCGGGGGGTTACGAAGTAAGGATGCCTTGCGGCTGGCAAACGCCTTCGTGACCAGTCGAATTCTCTATTCGACTCCTTACCTTCACCTACGGAAACAAGAGGAGGAGGCCCTTGAGGTCATCCTCCGCAAAATTGTTAAGCGTGCCCTGGACCTCCCCGTCACCACGTCCAACAGCCGTCTTATGGCCCATGGGGTGGTGAACACTTTCCGGGAGCTCCGGGAAGCGCACCTCACAAACCAATACACATGCCTGTCGCAAACGGAGTCAGGTCGCCGCCTTCTTGCTCGACTCCATATCCAACACACCATTCCCATGGATGATAGGTTTCGCATCCCAGAACTGTGGAGACGCGCCCTCCACGTGCGACCTGTTCCAAATAACATGTCACATGAAGATCATAGTGGCCGGCGCCTGGCGCGCGCGGAGGCTCTAGCCCGACATTATGGCAACAAAATAGGTGTCTACTACGTGGATACCTCCGGTCCTCACCACGGGGGATGGTACACGGCGGCGGTAGTTCACAACAGCAACACAGTTAACGGCCTCACCTTTAGAGCCCGCAATGCAACACACGCGGAAGAAGTCGCCATCGCTCTCGCGGCCTCACATTCCGATTCGAAATACATAATCACCGACTCGCGAGGGGCCTGTCGGAACGTCGAACAAGGCTGGACCCCCTCTCTGGCCTATCATATTTACAAAAATTGCATACGGGATACGGACCCCGCACACCGTTACCTTATATGGTGCCCTGCTCATCAGGGGTTAGCAGGAAACGAGGCAACAGACGCAGCCGCCCGCGCGCTCTCTCACCGGGCTGTTTTCTCCTCCCCACCCGATCAGGTACCCGATTTTAATCCGGCCTATACCTTTAAAGATATTACAATCTACTTTCAAGATAGTCATCGCCTTTACCCCCGCCCATGTAAAGGCCTCTGGAAGGAGGATGAGCGGCTCTTTCTCCGCCTTCTAACCAACACTTTGCTGTGCCCGGCAGTTCTAAAACATTTTGATCCCTCCTTTAGTGGCAACTGCCCCCACACTGTGGTGCGGTGTCTTCAGACACCTATCACATGGTGTGGGCCGGCCCCTCCAACCCGGCCATCCCCCCCATCCCAACCCAACCCGGGAAGACTGGGAGGCGACCCTGCTCGGCTGCCACGACTTACAGGCCCAAGAAGCCTTAGTTGGGCGCGCCCGGGCGGCGGCTACCGCCACTGGGGTCCCGAACTAGGGACCTCCACCCAGTATTTGTAAGGACCAGTCCCTTACGGGATGGTCCAAGCATATTGCGAAATAAATGTTTTCACCACCACCACCACCACCACCACCGCGCGCGTTCGGCGCGAACACGGGGAATAGGGGAAACGCGGGCGACTTCGGCAGCCGCTCTGCGCGTTGCCTCGTTGGTGCTGCTACAATTCATTTTATTGCCATCGCAGTTATATGGACACTCCAAAGCAGATTTCAGCCGTCGTCGTCGCAGTGAGGTTCCGTATGACGTCAACGGCGATGCAATCGTCGCCGCACTCCGGACGCTGTATCTGCGAGTGAACGGGCGTGAGGGACGCGCGCTTTCAGGGGGAGCGAACGCACGTCGGAGAGCAAACGCGCGTTCTGCGCCGTGCTCCCTGAAGGGCTGCAGAACTAAGCGTCTCTTACCTCCTTTCCATATATACAGAGCAAACGCAACTTTTTCCGTCGCGCGAAAGGCTGTGGGGGGACGGGGGGGGGGACGCGACGTTTAGCTGCGGCACCAAATACGTATTGATATAAAAACGCCACGCACGTTTGGTGCGAACGCGGGCAAAACGCCGACGGCGTCGACAACAGTTCTGCGCGTTGCTGGTGCTGCTGCATGTCCAAGTATATACAGCTGATAAAACTACTATCCTTACTCCGTATAGCTCTCTACTAATTTGCTATCGCAATTGGTGCTTCGCCTTTCGGGTGAAACTGTGACAAATCTTTTTCTCTCTCTCGCTCTCACACTTGCCGGGGCGTGGCTGGTCGAAACCTGCCCAGCCACCGCCAGAGGCGCCTGCTGCAATCACGTAGACCGCGCGCGTTCGGCGCGAACGCGGGGAATCGGGAAAACGCGGGTGGCGTTGCCAGCAACTCTGCGCGTTGCCTCGTTGGTGCTGCTACAATTTTTTCTCTCTCTCTCGCTCTCATTTTCTTTTTCCCTCTCCCGAGCACTGTGCGTGCCGCGCGTATGCTCTCCATCCCTCTCCTTAATGTCCCATGTCAAGGCAACATGTGCACGGCACGGAGAGGAGGCGAAGCACACGCCGCTCCGCGAGGATGTTGCTAGTCAACGCAGTGACGTCATAGCTCGGCGAGGTTTTGCGGCTCGCGGCACAACTTACGGCCGGCTGAAACAGCTTCGCTGTTAAAAAAAATTTCGCAGTTTCACCCGAGAGGCTATGCATCAATTGCGATAGCAAATTAGTAGAGAGCTATACAGAGCAAAAATAGTAGTTTTATCAGCTATATAAGCTTGGACATACAGCAGCACCAGCAACGCGCAGAATTGTTGTCGACGCCGTAGGCGTTTTGCCCACGTTCGCACCGAACGCGCGCGGCGTTGGTGACTGTTGCCGGTGCCTCTGGCGGCGACTCGGAGGGTTTCGACGAGATCTTAACGGGACGCTCGTCGAGCAGTGTCGGAATTCTTTACCACCTTCTCACCTCGCAACATTTTTATATAAATACGCATTTTGTGCCACAGCTAAACGTCGCCTCCCCTCACTCCCGTCCCCCCACGGCCTTGGGGCGACGGAAGTCGCGTTTGCTCTCCGCCGTGCGTTCGCTCCCCGTGAAAGCGCGCGTCCCTCGTGCACTTTCGCTCGCACATACAGCATACGGCGCGCGGCGACGATTTCATCGCCATTGGACTCTATACGGAACCTCACGGCGACGTTGATGACGACACTAACGGCAGAAATCCGCTTGGAGTGTCCATAATTGATATTGCAACAAAACACACTCGCGGGCGTGAAAGAAAAAGACACAACGCGCGCGCGCGCGTGCGTGTGTGTGTTATGTGTGTGTTCTCAAAAATATTTTCTTTGGCAGAAACCATCCCATGATGAGTTCAGTCGATGGTACAGCGTGTATCATTGAATCGATATAGTCAAAACATTTTTTAAGCTACATACTGAAACGTTGCCTGTGAAAACTTGAATGGCGGACAACGGATTGTTCACGCAATAGGTATAGACTGCCGGTTGTACAGGCAGCCCGAGTCAATCGAACATCTATTCATCGACTGCTGGGACGCTTTCCTCTTCTGGAACGTGCTCCAGTGGACGCCAACAAAATACATACTGTTCTTCCCCCTCGTCCTCCACAACAGACCTCCAGTTATATAGGCGGAGAAAAGCTGCGTGGAAAAAGCTTCTACACAACCCGCGAGTGACAAACTGGAACGATTACAAATGCATAGCGGCCGCCTTTTAACGTACAATTTCTAAAGCGAAGGGCGATCATAACATCAGGCACTTTGATTTCTTCTTCCAAACACGCAACAGTGGGGCATTGTTCCGCTTTCTGAGGCCACGGAAGATTATTCAACCATCAATTAATTCTGACCTACTTGTTCTCACGCCGAGTGAAATTACTGAGTTCTTGGAACAAATTGGCGAAGGGCTTGAGAGCCGCTTTTCATCTTACCTCCCTTGTCAGCCTTTATTGCTTGGCTCTGTGGACGATTTCTAGGAAGTGTCATTACCGGAATTGGCCTCACTGGTTGTAAGTTTCCCCGCTGCTACCCCAGGTCCGGATGGGGTGACCACCGTAATAATAAAAATGTTGTATAAGGAGTATCCTGATGACTCATTGGTTCTTATTAATCATTCTGTAGATAGGACTTGGATACCATTTAAGCGGAAACTCGTGAGAGTAATATTATTGCTCAAAAATCAAGGTAGCGGATATACACCGGACAATATTCGGACTATTCCATTAACGTCAAACCTTGTTAAGCAAATCGAAAGAATAATACACGTCCCAATCATGAAGTTCATGAACACCAGAGAACTGCTGAGCCCTTTCCAAATTGGTTTTAGACCAGACTTGTTGGTGTGCGCACGCAGACATGGAGAGCCGAATTCATATGGCACGGCATCACAGGCAATGTGCTGCGCTGGTCATGCTAGGTGTCGCCAAAGCTGATGGCAAGAGGCCGGATCTTTAGGCATTAAAAAAGAGCGTTTTAGGAGCCAAAAATAGGCAGGCAAAACAACGTTTTAGGCCTCCAACGTCGAAAATATAGACACAATAAATTTTTACATAAATGCAAATAATTTCATACGAAGACGTGCGCGGTCTATATTTACGATAGAAAAACAGGAAATGTTATTGCCTACAATGGCACAAAAGCGCCAACAGTTGAACATAGCCCTGCAATTGTCCCATAGAACTGCTGAACTATTGACGCTCAATTGATTTAATTCAATAAGCACACTACTCATATTCTTGTTCAATGGCCACTGCACTCGAGCGTCGCATATAGTGAAACACGCGTGAAAAAGAATACTTGAAAGCTGGGAATACTGATTAAAAAAAAGAGATACTTTATGTCTGCCTGATGCAATTAAATTAAGACACAACAAAAACAGACAAATAAGAAATGGAAGAGAGACTACGATTTATTATGAAATTAGCATGTTCTTACATGAGGACTGTTAGCTACAACTCTTGGCAATTTTCTCATATACAATGACATTATATGAATTGTACAGGCAAGATGTCCCAACACTGCCAAATACACTTCCGCCCATTTGAAGTGCACATGTTTGAAGAAATCTGTTTGTAGAGCACGCGGAATAGCCTAAGAATCACTGTGAACATTGTGGAAACAATATCAAACTACCACAATCTCCAGATTTTTGGATTCAAAATTTGGCCTCTTGGCACTGAGAATGATCTCATACGCTGAGAAGGAACGCCCGACGGCGGTGAACACCTTAAAAAGTAAATTACAAACAAAGCAAAAGCCGCCTGAACATAACATTTGTCTTTCTTCTTTTGCTCTTCACTCTCCTTTCCCTTGGCGGCTCTCTGCGGTTTCGCATTCGCCAACCGCTCGCGCAATGTCAGCGCGGCGGTGTATGCTGGCCGGCGCGTCCCATTTCAATGCTGCTAGCAGTTGTTTTCCGGGAGTTGGTTGAACTAAAGGACTATATTGAACCCCATAGAGTTCCGAACAGTCAATGTTGCCCGGTAACATGAATAACGGTCTCTACCTGCACTCGAAAGCGAAACTTCAGGCTAAATAGTGTTCATATAGGCGCCGATATTGAAAATAGGCATTTATAGGCATTTAGGCAGAAACGCCAAAATAGGCATTTATAGGCACTATAAAAACACTATAAAAGCCCTTCTTAACCTCTAATTCATGCTCATATATCAAAGTGAGGTGATAGGAGCCCAAGGAACAAAAAAGGCATTTGCCTAACATCCGGTCTCTACTGATGACAGTGTCGACCATTTCATATTGTTGGAGAGAATGAAGGCACTATATCTTCCCGAATACTTTATAAGATGGGCAGTCGAGTTCTTGAGGGGGAGAGAATTCTTCTTTGTTTGGAATGGTTTCACTTCTAGAAGATTTAGACAGACCCGGGGTTTGCCTCAAGCGGCCGTTTTGTCACCCCTGTTTTTCAGTATATTACTTAGTAATATTCCTTGTCATGCTGACGTAAACATACACGTCTATGCAGATGATAGTGCATTTTTTGCCTCTGCAGACGACATTCAGTGCTTTTACAGATTATTGCAAGGTTACGTTACCACACTTGAACAACGGCTCGAAGGAATTCACATATCTCTCAACGTTAACAAGAGTGCTGTACTGGTCTTTCCGATAAGGAGTCCAGTGTATCTATCTCTTTGTTACTAGAATGAATTCATCCCTCAAATTGAACAAACTAAGTACCTTGGGTTGATTTATGACAGCGAACTCAATTGGCTACCGCATATATTGATCATGTTGCTGCAAAAGGGGGCCGTGCTCTTGGAATATTACGACAGCTGAGCAATAATCGGTCGGGAACGCGAAGAGACACGCTACTAATGAGATGCAGCATGCATGTAAGGCCAATATTAGAATTTTGGTGTGTTCTCTTCTCTGGAAGCCGGTACCACTTACAAAATTCGTCCCTTTGTTCTAATAGAACGGCATTCGTTCCGCCTACGCCTTGGCCTCCCCACATTGGTATTGAACGATACCACTGAGCACGAGGTCGCGGGATCGAATCCCGGCCACGGCGGCCGCATTTCGATGGGGGCGAAATGCGAAAACACCCGTGTACTTAGATTTAGGTGCACGTTAAAGAACCCCAGGTGGTCCAAATTTCCGGAGTCCCCCACTACGGCGTGCCTCATAATCAGAACTGGTTTTGGCACGTAAAACCCCATAATTAATTAATTGAACGATACCAATGTGGGGAAGCTACTGGAAGCGCGAGTGCCTTCGCTAGTGGCTAGCTTTCGACTATATTAACAGTCCAAACCTTTCTACGACTGCATGGATCACATTTTAGAAGACACCAGACAGTGTTTATTAGTCAGCCCACTTGATTTTTACAGCGTAAGCTGTTATGGGCTCATTCCAATAGCCGTTTCTGGTCGCGATGATGCCACCGCTGCCCCGTAACCGCTATAGATATTGCCGGAAATACGAAAAGAAGTATCCGCTCTCCGCCGGGATCAAAACCCAAGCCCGCTGCGTGGGAGTCGGATACTTTACCACTGAGCCACGCAAGCGCTTGCTATCAGGCAGAAGAAAAATTCCCTTTATACGCGCCCTATAGGCCGGCGCGCAGGCGCAGACGACCCGAGCCTCCGCCAGTATGGTGGCGCCATCTAGTTAACGTGCCTGCAACCGCCGCGTGCGACGAGATGCGATTTAGACGTGATGTGATTCAGACGAGGCGCGCAATCAACGCTATCCCGATGTTAGATGTGCGCCACGTATTCTGGGTACCTCTTTGGTACACGTTATGGCGTCTCTTCGCAAGGTACGAACCGCTGCTGAAGAAGCGAATCGTCAAGCTAAGTGCGCGGCTACAACCACGCATCATCGGGCTCAGCAGACTGCTGTGCAGAGAGCATTACAAGTCGTAGCTCGCCGTCAACGCCGGCGGACAGTTCAGATCGTTCTCGTCAAAATCAAGGCGAAGACACTTTGCCGCGAAGACCTTGTTGTGCGTGGTGCCGAAATTTGAGCTAATCTTGCGCCGCTCAACCAGCTTACGCTGTGACTGTTCTGCGTGTGCCGCGCAGGCCTGTGACTATTTTTAATGTCTATTGGCCCCGTTTTCATACGCCACAAGTGGTTCGTACGCACGCACTATACTCGAGCCCTTGAATGTTAAACTATAAAATGCCAACAAATTTTTCCAACAAATTTTGCTCTATAAAGTGCCAACAAATTTTGCGTGCGAACTTGGGAAACTAAAGCTGAATGCCAGACTTGGGCCGCACTCCCTCATACAGGACTAGAAGGACACGCGGGCATCAGTGAGCGCTGATTTGCTCTCCGAGGCAGAGAAGGATGCTGCATTCGTCGACAGTATTACTGCTGAAGACGAAACATGGTGTTTTCAATACGACCCTCAAACAAAGAGGCAGAGCGCCGAATGGTGGTCCACAAGCTCTCCAGCGTCGAGAAAGGTGCGGCGACAGAAGACCAAAACAAAGACGATGCTGATAGTTTTTTTCGATGCTAGAGGTGTCATACACCACGAGTTCGTACGTCCCACAAGGGCAGACGGTGAATCAGGAGTTTTATATCCGCGTGCTCCAACACATGCGTGATGCACTGTGACACCGTCGACCTGACTTATGGGCATCTGGACAAAAGAGCCATCTCCACTATAACGCAAGGCCGCACATTGCTCTCAGCGTGACAAAATTTTTCGCCAAGCACAGCATTACTGTACTTCCCAATCCGCCATACTCGCCTGACCTCTCCCCATGTGATTTTTTCCTGTTTCCTCGTGTGAAGGGAGCCCTAAAAGGTCGCTGGATGGAGAGCGTGGAGGCCATTCAAGACGCCACGACAAAGGAACTGACAGCCCTGCCAAAAGCAGCGTTTTTCAATTGTTTCCAAGATCTCAAGAAGCGTTGGAAGCTGTGTATATAGACTGCAAGGGAGACTATTTCGAAGGGGTACTGCAAATGATTTCAATGTTAAACGCATTTTTTTATGGACTCAGTCTCGGAACTTTACGGAAAAAGGTTGTATATCGCATATCTTTGCTACAGAACACCAGCGTCTCAGATTCGTATTCACGGAATAAACATCGATGTGGCACTGTGCGCTACCAAAATGTTGACAGTCGTGGGTTCGAGCCCCTTAACTCTATCTTAATTAAGGTACAGTTCATTAAGGCACCCTAACCCACGACCTTTTTTGGTGGCACCATGTGCATGTTAGCACCATGAATTTCGGTGCCATTGAATTTTGGTGCCATAACGCCGGGCGTCGTATTTTTCTACCCATGAGCCATCTAAGGCTTTCGCCATAATAGGGATGCTCTCTGCATATCCGGACGAGAGCGCGAGCTCGGCACCAGGTTCTGTATACACCTTTCCACCGTTTACATGTATACAATTTGTTGCAGCAGCTTCTTTTCGTAATGTTGCGATCAGGCGAAGAAGGAATATCCTGCATCATGTGCCCTCACGTGCTCTTGCAACAGCCCAGCGTGAATTACGGCGACGTCCGAGAAATACAGCTCTGGTTGGAAATGCGGTTGCTGCAGGCGCATGTGTGTTGGTAATGCGCCGGGCCTGTGCGCACGTCACACGTGGGCGTATAGATCACTATGCAGCAATCTGTATTGTATAGTCCAACATGCGGTAATCCACAGAACGTATCATTTATTCGCGAGTTATTGCATTGCATATGTCTGATGCACTTGTCGGATTCTCATTAAATATGTGTGCTTAAATCCTTGCATATTCTACACATCTTTTTCTTTCCTCCACTTGCCTCGGCCAATGGGACATGCATCATTGTAAGTAATTATTTAAATAAAGTCGCAGTTTCATCCGAAAGGCGAAGCGTTGATAGCCATATCAATGTATTGGACGACTATAGCAATGTTCGTAGTCTTATTAGCTGCGTAAACTACAGTAAACGATCGCTTACCTATTCAATTATAACACACGATGCCAATTAAGCACGCAGAAGCAAGCATTAAAAGATCTCACTCGAGGACCCCGAACACTCGTTGTGACAACGCTGGCATAATGAAGAGAACCAGCAGCGGGGAGCGAACAATTCGTGCTTTCTCCCGCTTCAATGCGTCTGCAAAACTTGTGACTATGCGACCTCCAACTCTTAACGGGGCCCATTGCTCCCGGGCATATGCTCCCGGGAAGACAGCGCACATGAAGCGAGCAGCCATCTGTGGTCTCCCAGTGTTTTGCACCTGAAGCTGATTACCTCCTAGATAGGGCGCGTTGGTCACGATGCGCTCAGCCGCGTGGACAGCCATGCGGAGCCACGTCAGGCCTAGAGGAGACATGTGTCGCATGCCGCCCCCCTTCCCCACCACGAGCTTTATCACGTGACCACGTGTTCGACTTCTGCCCTACACGTTCGCTCACGTGACATCCAGCGTTGGGCAGGCGGGATGACGGCGCGCATCATCTCACCGTTCTTCTCGACGCGCCCTCTCCCGCTTTCCTTCGCACACAAGGCATATGGCGTGGGACGCCATCTTACCTCATTTTGGCTTTAGAGAGGTTTAGCCTGTCAGGTAATTGGGTAAAGGCGGACGGACCGGGCGGCATATTTGGAATATTCAGTAGGTACAATGCATGGCAACCGCAGAGCCACGCTATTGACTTACACGCCTGCGGGACGCTGTGATGTCACTCCTAGCAACGGCCCCAAGCGACTACTCTCGTTCTCGGTGCTTTATCGCCTGGCTCTTCTTCCCCAGCGCCACGGCTGTGCCACGGCCGCTCGATCGAGAGGCCGTGGCTGTGCCAACGTGTTGTGTTCGGACTGATCGGACTGTTTTATTTTGTTTCTCCAAGTGTTGTGATTTTAACCGCTGTACGCACGTGTTCTGCGGCAAATGTCAAGCCTGACTTTTTTTTCCTCCGGCTGTGCGCACGTGGGTGTTCGGACTGTTTTTTTTTTCTCGCTCTCTCCAAGTGTTTTGTGTTTAACGGCTGTACGCACGTGTTCTGCGACTAGTGGTAGGCCTGACTTTTTTTTCCGGCTGTAGGCACGTGTGATATATGGACAGTTGTTTTTTTTCTCTCCAAGTGCTTTTTTTAACGCCTGTACGCCTTTGTTTTGCGGCTAGTGTTCCGACTGACTTTTTTCTTTTCTCTCTCCGGAGTGTTTTGCACAACCGGCTGTGCCAACGCGGTTGTCCGGCTATGGCCGCTGCGGACAGTGATTGTCTGACGTCGACGAACTTCGCGATGGAATGCGTGAAGGACCACGTCAACTCATGCGCTGATGTTGAAGTCCTTCGTTCCAACATCACAAATGACAATGACGCTTTTCGATGGATTCTATTCTCCAATATTTATCTCTAATTCATGGCCAATAAATCTGCGCTCCTAGCTCCTTGTGTGTATATTGTCCAAAGCGAAAACTGTATAAATTGAAAACTGTATGCCATGGTTGTGTCCTTATTGCGGCGTGACTTGCACAGAGCTTTTTAGATATGGTAATGTTTGTATAGTATGTATCCCAACAAATTGAATGTTTCCCTCTCCTTCTTGGTGTTGACGTGATGTAGTGGTCGCAGAAAACATTGTCTAATTGCAACAGTATATACCCTCTGAACAATGCGCAGGCCAGAAGCAAGCTATAAATGGAACGTTATGGATAAGGATGGAGACCAAATCATTAGAAGGGATGCTTTATTGATGATGACACTAATTGTCTAATAAAGTGTTCCGATATAGCAGTTTCAGCCAGTATATTGAAAAACAGTGTCCCCAGTCAGTGTCCACTATTTCGAATTGCTGTGCTTTAGAAATGCACATAAAGCAGTGCTCTTAAATTACAGTTTTTAGCTTGCACCGTTTCCAATGCTATTAATGGCAGTTCGCTTTTATCAATTTTTATCCCCGTTGTAGAATAATGGGAATTTCTTTTTGCAAAGAACTTTTTAAACAATATTTAACATGCACACCACTTACGTCATAAAACTGACATTGTGCATCTGGAGCAACTCCAAAGTATATTAAGGATATGGGGACATGGAGAAAACCAGAAAAACAAAATAAAACCCGAGAAAGTTCTTTGCAAAGCGAAGAAATTAGCGCATACCTGCAACATTTATTGAGATAACTTTGTAACATCCAAACAAAATAGGCTCTTTCTAGGACTGTTTATTACGTTTTGTGCAAACGCACCTTGAGGTTAAAACAATATTCAGTGCTTTAATGCCGTGTCGATGTCGAATTGCATTGATAGGACGTAAGCTGCTGGATAGTCGCAAGGGTGCTTTGCTTCACTTTGGGGGCGTCGCTTTACTTGTCATTTGTAGTAGTGATGGAATACGACATCTCTATCTCACAGGTTCCAATCTTGTCGGCATGGATTTCAAGCATCAATCCTCGCAGCGTAAGCTCCTGCACCGGCGTAGGTCTCGATTATATCAGTCGGCAGGGCACGAGGGCACTTTGGTGGTTGGGACGAAAAGTCTCGCTCTAGAAAACGCGAGGACATCGAAGCGCGAAGCGCGAAGCCCAGCCACGACGCACAACAAGAGACGCGAAGGGCGCTGGTGATGAAAGCACTTCACTAGGCTTGACACCGCGGCGGCGCTTCCGCAGCCGGCAGCTAATAGCATAAACAGTCTGAATATCGCACGTGCACACAGCCGGAGAAAAAAAAGTCAGGCCTAGCACTAGCCGTAGAACACGTGCGTACAGCCGTTAAAAACAAAACACTTGGAGCGAGGGAAAAAAATACAGTCCGAACATCCACGTGCGCACAGCCGAAGGAAAGAAAAAAAAGTCAGGCGTGACACTACCCGCAGAACACGTCCGCATAGCGGTTAAAAACAATACACTTCGAGAAAAACAGTCCGATCAGTCCGAACACAACACGTTGGCACAGCCACGGCCTCTCGATCGAGTGGCCGCGGCACAGGCGTGGCGTTGGGGAAGAGAGCCAGGCGATAAAGCACCGAGAACGAGAGTAGTCGCTTGGCGCCGTTGCTAGGAGTGACATCACAGCGTCCCGCAAGGGTGTAAGCCAATAGCGTGGCTCTGCGGTTGCATTGCGTTGTACTTACTTGATATTCCAAATATGCGACCGGGCGTTGGCGCGTTCTGGCGGAACCGTAAACGTGAGCGGCCTGCATGGTGCTGCCACCTGGTGGCGCAGAGCTCAAACAGACAAAAACAGCTAATATTGCAGTAAGCAAGTGTATTCTACTTCTCTGCTGGTGTAAATTTTCGGTGGCAACAGAATTACGCCACTGTCGAACATATACACCAGCAGCGAAGTAGATTGGTTACTTGGTTTATGCAATATTAGCAGTTTTTTGGCTGTTTGATTTCTGCGCCACCAGGTGGCAGCACAATATAGGCCGCTCACGTTTGCCGTTCCGCCAGAACGCCCCAACGCCCGGTCCGGCCGCGTTTACCTGATTACCAGACAGGCTAAACCTCTCTTTTATAAGGAACCTTACGGCGACGCCGACGGCGAGAATTCGCCTTGAGTGTCCCTACAATAACAATTAAAAGAAATATCTCATCTCCCGTCTCTCTTCCCACATAAGGGGATAATACAGGTCAAAACAAAGCACCTTTCGCCTGATCTCTCCGCGCATTTCTCTCAATAAGGTTTGGTGAGCCTTTGTTATGGACACTATTCGAATAAATTTGAAAAAAAAACATAGCGAAGCTTGCACTAGTAGCGCAATGCTAAAGAGACAGCGGAGCTGATGAGCACCTAGCTAGTCCTGGCTTTTGGGCTATAGGTAGGGCTCCGTGTTTTCGGTTTTATCCTAAAAAATCCGATAAACATTCGCCGGTAAAATTTTTGACCCTTCGGATTTATCCGATAAACTCCGATTTCAAGGGACAATATGATCTGGTTCCGGTCTTTATCGAAAAGGCAAGTTCAAAGCGCTCATTGATACAACTTCTGGTTTGACCGATTTAAAGTTTACCGCGCGTCGACAGTATCTCGGAGACCGCAACCATCGCAGATTTAATAACGGCATTGTCGCGCACGAAGCGAGAGACGTCAACAGGTCAACGAATGTAGGCGCACCAGAAGAGCGCGACGACAAGCTTGATATATGGTCCCCTGGCGACAGCGGCGCTAGGGCGCCTAGACAACATCGAATATACGGGCCCCGGGCTTCGCCGCCCGCTGCCCCCCTCAAGAGAAATTGTGAACCCAAATGTGAAGCATGAGCTTCCCTGCGAGTTCGAAACCTATGCGCCTATTTTTCAATTAGTGCTTCTTGAAACTGACGACTTGAGCCAGCTCCTGAATGATTTTGCGAACTATCAGTGCTATGAAATACGTAACATTGTTGAACCTCTGTCGTTTTGGAGACTTCACAATGTCGAGTGGCCAGTGCTTTCTCGCTGCACGCTGCGTCTTCTGGCGCTTGCTGTTTCTAGCGCTAACGTTGAAAGGGTGTTTTCAAAGCTGAGAGTCGTCAATAGAAAGGAGCGCGTTTCGATCACTGACAGCAATCTCGCAAAGTATGCTTGCTTGTTTTACAATAAGCTTTAAGCTAAGGTTGTTATACGCAAAATTAAAGGTGTTACGTGTTCAAGTATTTCGCTTGTGCGTATACGTTTTTGTCCATTCAAACGTTCTAGCAAAAATAAAATGCGATTCGTGTGTTTTGATATTTTAGTATTCAGATATGAATTGATCTAAGATTTTCGGGTTTTGAGCATAATGCAAAACTCCGAATTTCGGAGAATTGGGGATTTACGGGCAATAAGCTCCGATAAACGCCGTATTTCCGCCAGAAATATAAACTCCGATAAACACCCGCCGATTTTCAAGAAAAATAAACACCGAAAACACGGAGCCCTAGCTATAGGCAAGCACTACCAAGTCATCCCGAGCATTTTCCGGAATTTAATAAATATTGATCGATTAGCTATTGATTGGATATCGTAAGGTATTTGCCACGTATTTGGGCTAGGCAAAGGACTACCAAGTCATCCCCAGCATTTTCCGGAATGTATTGATTATTGATCGATTATTGATTAGCTATTGATTGGCTATCGATGTCTGACTAAGCTTAAGTAGTCCCAACCATGCTTAGCTAGACTTATCCAGGTTCAGCTTCGCTAGTTCACAGGGGTATCTGCTATTGGGCTTGGACCCTTTCTGCACTACAGCCAGGAATCTGCCCACAGTTTTTGTCGACGACGGACGGACTAGCGGCTGGCTTAAACAGCTCCGTTGTTAAAATGTGAAACTGCATGACATTTCATGCAGACAAATTTCATTCACCTTACAGAAGAAATCTTTCAAAAGAAGCGATTTTGAACTCTTGGTAAAAACATACTTCCGAGTTTACACCACCGTCCGAACATCGAGCCTGAGCCCACCGCCTTTCCGTGGCAGGTGTGCTGTAATCTGAGTTACCCAGGGTCTTCGTAACTGTAAGTTCACGTGTCCCCCTCCCAACCCTCCAGCGCAATTCTGAATAAAAAAGAAATAAGCTTTTCATTCTCCGCGAGCAATTGTGGTGCTTACGGGGAAATGAATTAATGGTCGTCGCTTCAAGCTTGCAGTGCTTTCGCTTATCATAAGATTTGAGAGATGTTCACTTTGGATAGAGATGTGGTTTACAGGGTGGCTGACCTTCCAGATATTCTCAAACAGCTCATCGCCAAAAATCCGGAGAAAAACGCGCTTAAGAACCGTGTCCCTACCTGTGTGGTGTTGGCTGGCTTCTTCGGCTGTTGCTTTTCGCTGCGTGATTCTGGAACAAAACAATCGTATCACGATACAACAAAAGCACAGGCGGCATATTTGCACTGCGTTTAGCGCTGCATATTCTTCATTTCGTTAATTATATTTGTAGTTACGCGCGGGCACCTCGAGATATGTCCTATGACAGGTGTTGCCACAGCGTAAAGTAAACAATGTTAACTGAACATGGTACAGTGGATGTCCAAATGATATCCAGAGGATGTAATTGCGGTCAGGTAGAGAGAGATTTTATCAAGAGAGGCAAGATGGCCATGGCAGTGATTACAGGACTATAATTTACCCGAATTCCGCACAGGTTCATCATCAAAGCAAAATAAATAAATTAATTATTAAATCCCCGCAGCAGAAGAAACGTTTGTTCTAATCAATGTGGACAGACTTTCTAAGTGCCCGCAGGCATTTTTTGGGTGACATGCTAGAAACGCATCGGTGGCAAGTTCTCATCACCTGCGCGAAAGTTAACGGTGCGCGTTCACACTTGCAAAGTACAGGAACACACGAGAGAAAATACTCACGAGCGCTGTTCTTGTTCACGCGTTTTGGTGCCACCGGCTTGGGCTTATAAATTCCGGCATGGCCGGTTTGAGATCTGAAAAGTTCAGTGTTGCGAGTAAAAAGAGTAGAGTGCCAAACATGGCATTCCATGGGGAGCAGAGTTTGCTTACCCAAGGCGGACATGACATCGTAGTTCCTTTTCATGTTCCCGTATCGCTCCTTCATCAAATCCGGCATCTCTGCCCACTCTTGGGCAGTGAAGTAGCAGCAGACTTGGCGCAAATATTCGTTTTCGGACATTATTTCGCAGATCTCAAAAAAAATGCCCGGAACAAGAACTCCGCCAGCGGCGGGAAGCTTCTTGAAAGTTTCTCCTCGGATGTTTATTCCTTCGCGCTAAAAACATAACAGCGATACTCACATCTCTACTAAACAAAATTTGTTCTCTGGTTTCTTACAGATACATTTTTTAATGATTAAATACTCTAATATTCTAAGAATTGTTAGTGCTGAGTACTTCTAATTGTAGCCGCTAGGACAGGTATCAACAATCGGAAGCAAACCAAAACGCGGCAGTTTCGCTTTCGCCTGTACACTGCACATGTTGAGTGCTTCAGTTGGTTGTAAAACTCGGCGGCGTTGCGCGGAACCGCCACCCGCCCGCGCCTTCATGGCGCCGCCGTCGCACCCATCTTCGCTTCCCCACCAAGTTGGTTCTTTAGTCGATGTGCCCAGTAGCCGGCTACGCGAACTGGCCGGACAAAACACGCGGTGCAGCGTTGGTGTGGTTGGTTGTTGACGGCAGATTTCAGGAAGCATGTCATCCGCGAAACTGTAGCCATCGCCGCGTTTGTTAAGGATATTAGTAGACGATGCCGACGTGCTGCGTTCCTCACTGCAACAAGCGGCTATCGAACGATGTCGACAGTTCGGCACGCCACTTCTTGTGTGCTCCCGGTAATGCGACACTTCGCTCGGCGTTGAACAGAGCGATTCCTCGTCCCGACCGGGAACTCTCTGCGAAATCCATGGTGTGTGATTTACACTTTCATGAGCAGGACATCTTATAGTGTTTGTGCATATTATCAATGGACAGGCGGTTGAGGTGTCACTAGACAAGTGGACACTTGCCGAGGGTGTGGTGCCGAAAGTGTTCCCGAACCTTCCCTCGGATCTGTCGAACCCACCCGGGGGGGGGGGGGGGACGAAAAGAGATGTTTGGTGACCTGTTCTGGGCCATTTTAAAATAGCTGTCAGAGAATACGCCGAGTCGTGTTGGGTGCTCCTTGCGCTTTCAGGAACTGAGTGAACGTATTATTAAATTTTTAACAGTGGAGCTCTTTAAGCTTTTTGCTTCCCCGCGTAGTGTTCGCAAAAACTCGCCTAGCGATGACGTCACAGCGCACAGCTGCACCTCGCATCACCTTGCGATAGCCAATCAATAGCTAATCGATCAATAAACAATTCATTCCGGAAAATGCTGGGGATGACTTGGTAGTGCTTAGCCTAGCCCAAATACATGTCCAATACCTTGCGATAGCCAATCAATAACTAATGGATCAATAATCAGTAAGTTCTGGGAAAGGCTGGGGATGACTTGGTAGTGCTTCATCATCATCATCAGCCTATATTTTATGTCCACTGCAGGACAAAGGCCTCTCCCTGCGATCTCCAATTACCCCTGTCTTGCGCTAGTGCATTCCAACTTGCGCCTGCATATTTTCTAACTTCATCATCCCATCTGGTTTTCTGCCGACCTCAACTGCGCTTCCCTTCTCTTGGTATCCATTGGGTTACAGAATGGTAGTGCTTAGCGTAGCCCAAATACATGGCATTACTTTGCGATAGCCTATCAACAGCTAATCAATCAATAATCAAGAAATTCCGGAAAGTGCTGGGGATGACTTGGTAGTGATTAGCCTAGCCCAAATACGTGGCCAATACCTTGCGATATCCAACCAATAGGTAATCGATAATCGATCAATAATCAATAAATTCCGGAAAAGCATAACCCGTAAGGCCAGGACCACCTAGGTGCCGATCAGCTCCGCTGTTTCTTTAGCCTTGCGCCACTTGTGCAAGCTACACTAATTTTTATTTAGTCACGCGCATACCTTGCAGGAACCTAGTATAAAAATGCATTCTTGGGCAAGGTTCCTGGAGCAGTGGCGGGGATCCAGTCTTGAAGGGCAGCCAGGAAACATGCCAAGCTGCTGTAGGTGGAGTTGGTTTCCACGTAGGCCCAAATCATTTGCCTAGATTATGTCCCTTCTAACAGTTTAAGTCTCAGCTATATATATATATAGGGGCATACAGTTGTTTTTACATTGTTTTCTTTAATAAAGCATTCATTGGTTTACAAGAAAGTTGTGCTGTTATTTTTCTGGATAACAAATTTGGTCTTGCTAGCTGGCGTATAACTGCCCCAGACCAATGTGTTAAGCAAGTAAAAGCGGCGAGAAAACGTGCTAAACTGCTGTATGGGAAAAGTCAACTGCGTGAAAGGTTTAGGTGGCAGGAAGAAACACATGACAATTAAAAACGAAGCTTCTGCGCTTTGTCTTATGCGTTTCTTCCTATCTTGCAGTTTACCCTTCTTTCAGTATGAACCAACTAGCCCCATATATCTTATTGCTGTAGGTGGATACCGCTGTCGCATGGTATCACCAGCGAGCGTGAAACACGCACAAGCTGCTCATCCGCACGAGCTCCAGGCTGCGGCAAGGCGCCTGCAGTGGAGCGGGATGGAACGGTGCCGCCATCTGGCGGCTGCCCAAGGAGTGGCGACAGCGGCGGTAAGCGCACGGGTAGAGAGTTTTTTACAACTGATGCTAGTCTAGTAACGTTGCTAAGAGCATTGGTTGAGAAGTTGTAGTGAATAGTGATAAAAGTTCATTCATTGAATTCCAGCACCTACGCAACCGCGACGTGCTAGAACTTTATGCTGTCAACCGTCGTGGTGAAACCCATCTATTGCCTCCTTTATTCTTCATTCTACAGGTAAAGGAACCCGTCACAATGGCAAGATTTTCTTGAACGATAGCATCAATTCGTGTAATATAAACTTGTTGCTTTTTTAGCTCGCAGAAATGAGATGTAAAATATGTAATGTGAAAACACTCAAGGGGACAAAATCAGGGAAGTAAGATAATATCGCTTGATTGTTCGGTCGGCGTGTGTTGTTTTGTTATTGGTTGCAGCGAAATTCTTGCATATTTCCCAGTTCCAAGACCTACCGTGCCTGGTCATTCGCATATGATACTCGCGCCTAGGATCCAGTCTACACAGGTGAAGCATCACTTAAGTATAAAGTCTACAAATGCGTTTACAAGGTCACCATAATCTCCGCGTCATTGTTTCTATCCCAGCACTGCGTCCAACGACATCGTTTATGAACGTGTGTTCTCATTTGAATGTGCGCTGTGGTCACTGTATTTTGCGTTGTGCTTCGTCGAATAATGTTTTTAAGGTATTCAGTTATGCATTATTGCTGACTGAACACTTTGCATCGGTACATGGTAGTAAGCAGATACTGTGGTAGAGAATGCAGAACCACACACATGTGCTGTTCTCATTCATATGCACACCTGGTGCTAAGGTAATGCTGGTTCTCGTTATTTTGGGTTCATCACACTCAGTCAGTGGCGTTGCCATAAATATATATGTATAGTTTTTTTAGAGGGGGGGAGATTGACATTTCTTGTGAATTGTTGCAGGGGCATAGGCAGGAGGTGAGGGGTTAACTACGAACATACCCTATCCCCAAATTTCTGTGTACTGGGCATACCTGGCACGAAACAATCTGCGAAAAAACCTGCCTGCCCCGCACTCAACCCATGGTCAAGTGTAGAAAAATATTCTTGGCTGAGTCACTGGATTCGATGGGGGCGAAATGCGAAAACACCCGTGTACTTAGATTTAGGTGCACGTTAAAGAACCCCAGGTGGTCCAAATTTCCGGAGTCCCCCACTACGGTGTGCCTCATAATCAGAACTGGTTTTGGCACGTAAAACCCCATAATTTAATATTTTTTTTGAGTCACTGGATTGTTGCATGTTTACTGTATTGCTTCTGCTCGTATTTCATACATACAATTTTTCTGCGTGGCAGCCTTATATCTGCAGTCAAACGTGGCAATGTTTTCCTCAATCAGAAACTTTCGTTGCAGTTGCCTGCTAAGATGTATGCAGTGCATTTTAAACATTACTATTCTCGCCAGTTTTTGGGATTATCATGTCTTATCTTGGCATATATGAGGTGAAGTGGCTCTAGATGGTCAAGCACTTGCCTCTGTATGCTGTCATGATTTTTTTTAATGTTTAGGAGCATCAGTTGGCCTGGTACAAGCCATCTGTGAAAGAAAGGTGGGAGATTACAAAAATCGAGCTAGACCTAATGCAGAATAACCAGGGTTTGTACACCTCCTTGAAGTCCTGAAAAATCCTTTAAAGTAGGGATGATGACTGGCACTGTCATTTCTTGTTTTTCAGTTCTGCTTTCTTTGACATCACCTACTCCTCACATCAACCTGACTTACCGGGTTCACAGCGTGCAGCCCCCTAAGATCATCTTCTTGCGGTCGCAGATCTCGAAGGCTGACCTTGACAAAGCTCACTTTATTGATTTTCTAAGTGAACCCCTAACATAGTCTAAACAGCATAGACAAGCATCCTTTCAGCTATAAGGTCACTTTTACACATTTATTGAATCTTGCGGCCACTTCTGGAAAGATGCGAGCCTCCTGCCAGATTTCACGAAACTTGTGTATAGTTTCAGAATTACCACAATGATTGCTGGTTTCTGTTAAATTCTCAATTATGAACAACACTGTTCAGTGAGCAACCATTGTTTGTGCTAGTCACTACCATTTAATGGCTTGCTTTACGTTGCAAAGCACAAGTTCACCCACCGAAACAGTTGCAGCCTCCCAGATTTATCGTCTCTTGTGTGCGCAGCAGGTCACCAACTTCACGTGACAATGTGTGGAACAGTTTGCTTCAGATTCAACACACAAAGATGTGAAGTAGAAGAATGTGATAAAGCAGTAAGCATAGTATTTCTTTATTAAATAAAATAAAAATAAAAGAAAGTGTCATGCCTTGAAGCTCTGCAAATATGGCAGGTGGGTCCCATGTTGAGGCAAGTCCACATGACTAGCTCCACTGTGTAATATCACAGGTAGTTATAACAAGCAAGTTCAAATAAAAAGGACCGAACAAGTCTAAAGAACATTATGGAAAAGAAAAAAACGAACAATTTGAATAAACAACAAGACAGTTTTCAAGCCCGTCAAGGAGATTTGTCCACCGAGAACTATCAAGGAAATAATATGAGGACATATCTGGTGTCACTATTGCTATGACAAAACAGACTGGCTATTTTCATGAACAAGAATGTGATGAAGGAACAGATAGCCACTCTGAAATGAAAGAACCATAAGAAAAATGTCTGGAGTGCAGACAGGAACAAGCTTGTGCTGTGCACAGCTCTTGTGCCGTGCACATATCTACTGGGCACTTTAGCATTTGCCCACCCAGATGGTTACAGTTCCTCCTTAATGAAGCATTTCCTCACAGGTAACAGGGAACACAGTTTGACTAACGTTGCATCATTGGCTAGGCCATGTACCATTAGGTTCGAACTAAATACGAGCTAAAACAAACCAGCTCACATTCTCAGAATTTCTCTGCATGGCAGCGTGAAACAACACAGTTATGTCTTTCTTTTTTACTTTCACACATTAGTACTGTGCTGTTGCCTTGTATTCATGCTTTTTCTGTCCTATTCTTGTGTTTCTGGTTTTTGTTATCCTTTGTCTCCTATGTCTAGCGGTTCTTTTTTTCTGTGGGCTAATTTCTAATGGTGTTCAATTATGTTGCTTATGTGAATGCTGCTCTATTTCCATTTATTTCTATTTATTATGCACCCACCTAATGCTTCGTTCAACTAACTTACGAGGCCACTAAGCATTTAAAAAAAATGAATGAATAAATAAATAAGGCTTATCAGGTGACCACAGGAAGAAACAAAAAAGCGAACAAACAATAAAACAACAGAAATACTGAGATGGCTTTGCGTTTCCCTTTTAGGTGATGCAGGAAATAGTAACAGAAAATATCTGAAGATATTGGTTTTTCACCAAATGTGTCAAGAGGGGACAGGGCTGCCCTGTCAGTACACATACAAAGACAATGTTGTCTCAATTAAATAATTGCCCATGCCTCACGTAAGACCCCATACCTGGGGTATTTGAGGTATTATTAAATAAAATTTAAAAACAAAAAAAGAAATGTTGGCACAGCAGTGGTGCTGTTTGCAGGGCTGCTTAAATGGTGGTCGCTCAGGAGCTGGGCTGTCGACTGATTGGCGGGGTGCCCTCTTCTTGCTGGTTGACTTCGATGACGACTGGGTCGTATGGCCGATCCTGGCTGAGATGCGCCAGCTGCCGCTTGTGGAGACCTGCAGGAGAAGCTGGAGCCATGAATTTAGGAGCACCTGGTGCTTTTGTAACTCATGCGTTACAAGGGCTGTTGACCCTAGATCCAAATAACTATGGTATCTTGTTCACTGCAACAGCATAAGCACAGTCTGTACTTTGTTTTACCCTACCAGTGACAAACAATGCCACCAGTCCAGTGCAGCAAAGTTGGCATTTTATTTACGTTAGGCATCGCGGCAGACACCATCAGAAAACAGTTTTAACTCCATTGATATCACACTAACCTACTAGTGCAAAACTTGGAAAGCACACATACACAAAAGTGTAATTTTCATTTTTTTCAGTAATAATATACCATTTCCCACCAAATACTCTTGAGAGAATGCTACACCAGTCCAAACAAATTTGTAGTTGCCATTTGGTGTCAGTTTAGCTGTTTTCACAATTTAAAAAAAAAATCACACAATGCCGAAAACTGGAACTGATGGGCTCCCATAGCTGCCTATATGTTTGCCGCAGGAACCTGCTCTGGCTCATCCGGCGCTGCCTGCTCTTCTGGAATGGGCAGCCAGTCTTCCTCGGCTCCTGCACACACCAAGATTCGCATGAGCAACAGTGCCCCAGCTTGTGGCCAGGGACTGCCTACTCCTTAATGCCGACTTCCCATCAGGGCCACAGGGTTTCTCACAATGCAACCCAGAGGAAAATCTGGTGCCACCGTGGACGTGAGTCTCTTAAAATGGTGCTTCCAATCCATCAGAACCTCAGGATATGAAAGGTTTGGCTTGTATTGAATGTGGCCTGGCCCGAAACATGGCCACGAATGTGGAAACAGAGCTTACTTGGAATAAAGTCTTCAAAAGAGAGCTGGATCTAAAGAAATGCATGATGCCTAAAAGCAGGCTTTCACAGTAAAACAAAACTTTTTTTAAATAGACGGCATTGAAACTGGCACCTAGTGAGCACAGATCTTTTTTTGTTTTCCTTCTAACTTTACAAGCCTGGCTATACTGTTACGGTTAAGCAGAAATGTTGACATCCTAGCGCGAGTGCTTACCTTTTAGTAAAAGAAAGAAAGGTCTTGCATAATCACAACATAAAAACATCATATTGCATGCAGTTCTAGCACAAATAAAACATGGGGCATAACTTCATAAGCACAATTGTACAATTATTGTACAATAAGCACACAATTGCACTTATATATTTAACGAAGTTCTGTGTTGCATTCTTATCAGATGTTTGAAGCAGTACCCCCTGTGTATTCTTAAGGAACACATGTAGGATCCTAGACACTCAGTTATGTTTGCTATAATTCTAGCATATATATAGGCTCATAGTTTCCCTCTGCTGCATGCATGACAGTCCATATGCTGCTCGTGGATTTGAGCATGAAATCGATCCGGACAACATTAACCAGGTTTTAACAAGGGTTTCCTTACATGTAAGCTATAGTGGAGGACCTTTTGCACCTACGAGCTAAGTTGGGAATCAAATACCCAATACCTCACTAAAAGAAATTTAGTTGCAGCAAACAGTTACAACAGCAGTGCTACAGATGATCAGGAAATGACTGGTTTGGGACAACTTGATAGGCCGCTGGCTGCAATACACACACCGAGCAGCATTTGGAGGTTTGGTAAGGGTAATAAAACTGAGAGCAATAGCAACCTTCCATTGAGCAGATTAAAAAAATTGAATGAAGCAGTTGAGGAGATAAATTCAAATTGTACAAAGAAAACCAACGTAACAATCCTTGACATGCAGCGAGCCTAGACAAAATGTGAACAAAACATGACAAAAGCCTAGACTTGTGGACTTAACGTAAAGTTCTGCAGTAAATGCACAAACAAATCCTCTTACCGGAAGCTTGTGCTGGTAGTTCTTCCTCGTGAATTCCACTCATGTGTGGAACTGTGCTGCAGGAACAATAGTGGTGTTAATGGGCATCACACTCAAGTGAGGCTGGAAATATAAAACAAAAACACTTACGAAGTCCTTGCTGCCAGCTTCCCCTCAGCACCTGAAAAGTTGGGAAAGGGCAAAGCTATTAGGGAGATTTTCAGAAAGATTCAAATCTCTGCAACTTTCTACGTGGCTTCTGTCAGACTAGTCGAGTGCATGAGTGCCACTTTTTTTTCAAGTTTTCAAGTTAAGTTTATTTCTGTAAAGTTAGTACAAAGTTAGTACAAGTTAGCACCATACAGTGTGCAAACACTGTATGGCCCCTTAGCCAAAGGCTAGTAGTGGGGCCATTTACAAATATATAATTGGCAGTAAGCTTGTCTGTGACCCATTATTGCACAGTATAAATATAAGGAATACATAGAGCATATTAAAAAACAGTATAAATTGACACGAACACTTTGTTAGTATAAGCGGAGTAGTACTGGACCCAATATATCAATGTTTTTTTGACTAGCCTCACAGTTATGCCATCAGCTCCTGCTGCTTTCCCAGTGCTTAGATTGTTTACAGTAATAAGTATTTCCTTCATATCAATGTCATGCATAACAAAAGAATTAACTATAGGGGTGATAAAATAAAAGGGTAAGTTATGATCAGAAAGCATTTCTACTAAACAAGGCCTATGTTTCTGAAATACACATTAAATTTCTCAAAACTACTTTCTGGTACATTATCACGAAGAATGCTCTGCTTGCTAGACTGGGAGATAGCTTCGTTAACAATCTGCCATATCCTCTTGGAGTTACCTGTAGCTTGTTTAATCAGCCCTAAGTAATAGTCTTTTTTTCGCTTCCGCAGCGCCGATACTGTTATATTGCGGGCCTTTTTATACTCACTTAAATAGTAAATATTGCTTTTGTTGTGTCCTCTTATGGTACCAGTAGTCTTTAGCCTTGAGCAGGTCTAATATATGATTTGTCATTCATGGGCAGGCAGGTTTATCATAGGAATGCTTCAGAAATTCACGTTTGCTATTCTTTAGGATGTCTTTTAATATCTGAATTAGGTTCGAGAATTCAGTATTGACATCATTATGATAAATGTCAGTTTTTCATGCCAACGGAAGGTTCCGAGCATAAGTGTAATCAATTTTCATGAATGTCTCCTACTATTAGATTTTTCTATAACAGGGATTCCTACTCTAAGAAATATTGGCAAATAGTCCAAGATAGATTGTTGAAGGACATGGGTATCTACATTTGGTGATATGTTTGTCAAGATGTGATCAATTAGGGTTGCCGTAGAAGAAGTTACAGATGTTGGTGTAGTGTATAAATTACCGAAACTATAAGACTGTCAAGACATGATCAATTGATGAGCGATGCTTATGCGCGAGTTCGTGACGAGTCGTCTTTTGTTTGACAGTAATGCTTTTCTTTGGAGGCACGTTTGGTAAGTTGCATTCATTATTATTCATTTCTCTGAGGATACTTTGGAACAACAAAGTTTGAGGAACATTCTGTTAGGCAGAGGGCAGTGTTGGTCTCTTCTGATCATGGTAGAGGCAGATAACTTTCCAGGTTAATTTGATGCTTGCGTTCAAGAAAGCGTGACAGCTGAACGCTCGAGAAAGAATAGCGTGAGTGTCTTTTTTTTCCCAGAGATATGTAGAAAGTACGTGTGAGTCTCTGTTAACATAAGTCTGTTTTCGGATTTCATGAGTTTTGAAAATAACGCTGTATCACGTTAGATACTGGTTATTCTAGTCTACTTCATCTGATTTTAGAAATCGCGTGATCGTTGTACCCGCAAGCACGTAGAAAGTACCGCGCCTTAAAAACGGACTGCGCGGATCGCTTTTCGTAATGGTTTACTCAACAGCAGGGGTTCTCAAGCATGTTCATTCCAGGGAACCCTGCTAAGCTCCATGAAGTTCCAAGGAACCCCCCCCCATTTAACCGAATTAAAATGTCCTAATTAACCGAATGTCGAATTACCCAAGGTATCAAGAAAACAATAAATGAATGCTTACTACGTCAACAGGCTTTTATTTACTGAATGAATTAGCAAATCTTGTTTCTATTTTGCACAAGAGCAGTGCGGCACCCGCCGCGGCTCAGTTAGCAAAGGCGTTTCGTGGCTGAGCACGAGGTCACGGGATCGAATCCCGGCCGCGGCGGCCGCATTTCGATGGAGGCGAAATGCAAAAACTTTTGCCCGTGTACGTGCTTGCGTTGTAGTGCATGTTAAAGAACCGCAGGTGGTCAAAATTATTCCGGAGCCCTCCACTACGGCGTACCTCACAGTCAGAACTGGTTTTGGCACGTAAAACCCTAGAAAGAAAAAGAGCAGTGCGGAAGCTGAAGTTCTCGTCATCTCATTACTTATTTGAGCTAGCAGCGGCGAAGGCCTCGCGACATCCTTCGCAGCGCGGCCGCGGCGCGCGTCTTCATCTGAGACACGCTTTTCACTACAATTTTAATTCAATTCAATTTATTTTGTGGGAGATGCATACAAAAACAGGTGACAAAAGCATCTGGGCCCTTAGCAATTTGCTAGTTCGGGCCCGTGCAATAAGTACACAAAATCAAAGCACCCAGGCGCCAGTAATAAAACATGAATATAATGTTTGAACTTTTACATGCATAAAAGATGGGTTACATGAAAATAATAAAATGAAATGAAAGATAGATTACATGAAAATAACAGTCAACAGAAATAATCATAATCATATAAGTGACCAATAAATAAAAAATCAAACCGAATCGGTGTTTTCCCTTTTTTTTCAGCATCCACAAAAGTACATACAATAGCAGGAGTAGAAAAATGCTAGTACACTGTATTTCAAGAACAAGATAGCACACTATTTTCATAGCACTAGAATTCGGCAAGAAATTGAAAATTGTTTTTAGCAATAATCTCCTTCAGTGAGCAAGAAAAATTCGGGCTTCTTTTTATCTCTACTGGGAGAGCATTCCATATCTTTGTGCCTGTATAAGCTAACAGTCGCTTACTGTATAAGTTGTTAACAGCTGGTATATTGAAATTATGGTTATCTTGACTTCTTGTGTGTCTCTTGGGGGGGATAAAGATGGTGGAGGGAAGCGGGTTATTACTCGACAAAATTGTATGCATAGCACGTGCTGTTTGATAGTCACGTGCAACGATAAAGGGCATAACCTGTAGTTCGTGAAACAGTGGTGCAGTATGGTCTCTGCAGTTTGAAAAGGTTAAAATGCACAGGGCACGTTTTTGCAAAGTGACGAGTGGTGCTAGATACAAAGAATACGTATATCCCCATGATTCTACACAGTATGTAAGATGACAATGAAAAATTGCAAATTATAACATTCTCAGTGTACTTAGAGGAAAGTGCTGACGTGCCTGATTGAGCACAAAGCATGCATGTGTTAGTTTCTTGCAGACGTTACTGATATGCTCCTTAAAGTGCAATGAGGAATCTAGCGTGATGCCAAGGTATCGGCATGCGTCCACCTGGACGATTTCTTTGTTATAGATTTTCAAAGTTACTGAACGTTAATTTTGTTGCCCGAGGATGCAAATACTACGTAATAAGTTTTAGTGCAGTTTAATGTCAGTTTATTTGCAGTGAAACGTTTAGATATATTATTTAGTTCTTCATTAGCGGCTTCTTCTATTTCATCATTATCTTTACTGGAAATTAGTACAGCTGTGTCATCAGCGTATATAACGGCATCACCATCATGCAGGCAGTTGGGGAGGTCATTTATGTATAAGGAAAATAATAGGGGGCCTAATACCGATCCTTGTGGTACCCCATGCGAGATTTGCAAGAAATCGGAAGTGTCTGCTTCTATATGCACTCTCTGGCTGTCGGTTTGTGAAATAGCTTCGAAAAAAGTTTAACGCTATGTCACGAAAACCATAGCAAGCTAGTTTGATTAGTAAAAGTTCATGGTCAACCGTATCAAATGCTTTTTTTAAGTCTAAAAATATGCCAATAACTGTTTCTTTGTTATGCAAAGCGTTATATATCGTATTTACAACAGACGTAACAGCTGTGCTTGTTGATCTGCTCGGCCGGAATCCGTGCTGGTTAGGTACTAAGATGTTGTATTTTAATAAAAAGCTGAGCAATCGTTTTGCTATGAGCTTCTCAAATAGTGTATTGATTGTAGATAGAACCGATATAGGCCGGTAATTTTCTAGGAGATCAGGATTTCCGCCTTTGAACACGGGAGACACCCTTGCCTTTTTAAGAATATCAGGGTACGTGCCAGAGTGATAAGCGGCGTTGAATATGTTCTCTAAAAATGGACAAAGTATGTCTATATTTGATTTTAGAAACTTTACCGTAACAGCATCATAACCGGCTGCTTTACCAGTGGGCAATGAGAGCACTAAAGACCTAATTTCCGTAGCTGTTATGTCAAAGAATACAAATGAATGCACAATACTAGGAGGCAATCTAAAATGATTAACCTGGGGGATTTGTTGGGCATGGTTACGGCCAATATGAACAAAATATTCATTAAAATCATTTACCAGCTTTCGTTTTGAATATTCATACAGGGAATAATCTGGAAGCTTCGGTGGGTGCATTTTCCCCTTGATGACTCAGTTAATTGTCTGCCATAGCTTTCTCGAGTTTCGTTGGTTATCCAAAATAAGTTGATTGTAGTATGATTTTTTGCTGCGGCGTAACACTGCTACTAGCTTGTTTCTGAAAAACTTATATTGGTTTCGATAAAAGCAGTTTGCTTTGTTTTGCTTCTGCTTTTTGCACCAGTAATCTTTTTTACTAGAAAGTTCTAAAATGTTTCATGTTACCCATGGCTGAACCGGATGCTCAAAATGTTTTGTACAGGAGGGCGTGGTTATTATAGACTGCGAAAGCGCACTGTCAAAGCAAGCATACTTATTGTTGACATCACTGTCACGTATAATCATATCTCCAACAGCAGTGAGGTTGTCGTATAGCAAGTTGCTGTCAAAACGGACAATCGAGCGACATGCAGGTTTCGGTACACTAGATAAGAAGGAGGCCAACAGAAAAATAGGAAAATGATCGGTTATATCGGTATCTATTACTCCCGAAATTGTATCGTCTGGGATAAATTGCACAAGATATGGTCAATAAGCGTGGAAGAATTGCTGTTAATGCGAGTAGGGTGTGTGATGACATTAGAAAAGCCAAAAGAACCAATCAGTGTTTTATAAGCGTCATTAGTGCTTCCAAGCAAACCTAAGTTAATGTCACCGCATACAATAGAATTCTTATTCTTTAGCGATAAGTGTTCAAGAACGGTTTCCAAGCAATCAAGAAATGAGTTTATGTTAGAGCCGGGAGGCTGATATATTACTCCTATATTTATTCCATTGGCTAGTTCAATAAATAACATGTCATGTTCCTGCCGCATCTGATCGATCACTGGGGAAAAAATTTTATATTGAAGTTCTTTTTTTATGTATAACAACACGCCCCCTCCTCTATGTTTGCCAGGGCGAGGAACCGAGACTACGTTATATCCAGTTATGTTAAGTTCATTTGGTTTTAGCCACATTTCTGTTAAAGTGATTACATCAAAATGAAATTTATGTTGAGTCAATAATAAACACAGGCTATTTATATTTCTATTATTGCTACGAATGTTGCAATGTAGCAGCTTAAACTTATGCGTCGGTGTGTGAAAGTTATTTATTTCTTGTATTGAGAACATCTGAAGGTTTATTTTCTGGTTAAAGTTTATACAATTTTGGCAAGGTCACTCTCTCGTGAAATATGAATCACAGACGACGTTTCTGTCTTGCGAACAAGAATCTTGCCCTGCGAAACCCACGAAAATTTCCACTGTTTTTCTTTGCGAAGTTGAGTGGCCGTCCCAAGCAGTATCTTGTTTTCCAGACAAAGGTGTTCATTTATGTAGACGGCGTTCGTGCTCTCGAAGCCAAAATCAGCAGTAGTTAGCCTTTTCTTCTTTGCTGCCTGAAGCACCTTGTTGCGAGAAGAACGACTGACAAACCTGACGATAACATTTGTCTTTCCTTTTTCTTTTGTAGGCACCCTATGTAGACATCAATTTCAGCGGTTTCAATCTTGGTACCCAGTTTCTCGCCAAGAACTTGTATAATGGCCTCGGGACGTTCTGAGGGATCATGTGGCAACCCTTTAATTTCTATGTTGTTCTGTCTGGTGTACTGTTTGAGCTCGATCAAGTCCGCTCGAGTATCAACCAGTTCCTTCGTTAGCTCTGCATTTTCTTTTTTAAGGGTAGTATGCTCCCTCTGCAGATTCCTGAGTTGTGCGCAGACTTCAGTAAGGCTCGTTTGAATAGTATCAAATTTGTCACTCATGAATTGAATTGACGTTTTAACATCTTTTACGTTCTCGCCCAGCGTTGCCACGTTAGCCGTGAGCTCATTTAGGACCTTAGCAATTTCTTTGACTGTGGTGGGTTGTTTTTCTCCTATATTGGATCCCCAACAGCGAGCAGCGAGCGACTCAGTTTTACAATAGTAGGCAAGTAAAAATTATGCACCTGCAAGTATAGGCACTGCGGTTAGGCGAAAATTCGCTGTTGAAGCGCCTGAGTCGCTCGCTGCTATGCTGGGGGGCGTGGCGCCGCTTCTTCTGATGTAGTCCTTGTCGCCGCCAGGTTTCTCTGCCGTATCAGTCTGACGCAGGCGCCTTGTGTCCGTGGCTGTTGGATACCTTGCGTTGATACGATCCACTTGGTGAAGCGCGCTGACTCTGCTGTTTGGCGATCTGCAAGTATAGGCACTGCGTTTAGGCGAAAATTCGCTGTTGACGCGCCTGAGTTGCTCGCTGCTATGCTGGGGGGCGTGGCGCCGCTTCTTCTTATGTAGTCCTTGTCGCCGCCAGGTTTCTCTGCCGTATCATTCTGACGCAGGCGCCTTGTGTCCGTGGCTGTCGGATACCTTGCATTGATACGATCCACTTGGTGAAGCGCGCTGCCTCCGCTGTTTGGCGATCTGCAAGTATAGGCACTGCGGTTAGGCGAAAATTCGCTGTTGACGCGCCTGAGTCGCTCGCTGCTATACCGCGCGCACATCCCGATTATTTTTTCGCTAGTGAGCTGGTCGCCAACAAATTGCCCGCCCATCGCGATGTAGCCGGTGCTCTTCATCTTCGACAGCTTTGCACTGAGTCAAAGTGAAACTACTGCTTACCGCAACCGCTGCGGAGAAAACCGCGGCCGTTATCGACGAGATCATGGTCGGCGACCTTGGGGTTCAGAAGGCAGGCGGCCGACGCCATAGCCGACGCACTCACCAAGTCAAAACGAAACTACCGTTTGCTGCAACAAGTGCGCACAAAACCGCGGTCGCTATCGACGCGATCATGGATGGCGACTACGCAGCTGCGAAAGGCACGCAGCCGACGCGCGCACCGTCAAAACGAAACTACTATTTCCCGCAACCGCTGCTGCGGGCGAAACTGTGCTGGTTATCGACGCGATCATAGATCGCGATTACGCACTTATGAAGGCACGCGACTAGCCGCCAACGCGGTGTTACGCGCGGCGATTAACGCAAGAATAAAGGCTTTGAGGACACAATTAGGCACGAAGAGTTCTGGCGTTGCTGTCAGTCACGTATAGCGTACGATTGCCACTGAGGACCATACCAATGAGGACTGCATCGCTTCGTTTTTGGACGCTAGCGCCGTTTTAGCTCTTCTGCGGCGCGCACTTGTGGTGCTCCGCGCATCAGTTTTTTTTATTCCTCCGAAGTATAACATCAGTGCGCACGCTATCGGCACCTACCCTATCTACAAACGGGAGAAATGCGCACGGTGGTAAGTTAGAGCCTCCGAGATACAAGTGTGAAAGCTAAGGCGCGCTGACCATGGCTGCCCGTTTTCGGAGATTGGGTGGCTACAAGCTGCTTGCGGATTTATTGCGCAGTTCGCGCGTTGCCGTTACGCACTGTGATGTGCTTTTTGACACTCGGGCATAGGTAATTGAGGTTCTGTGGATCAAGCGCACCTCGTGTTCGCCATTTTCGCCACTTGGCGAGCGCGGGACCACGGAAAATTTATCAGTGGCTCGCAGAACCCCGAGGAGGGGCCTGCGGAACCCCCGGGTTCCGCGGAACCCACTTTGAGAACCCATGCTCTACAGAATTCTTATCTCTTCGACGTATTATGTAAGGGTACGTCTAAGACTGTGCATGTCTCGTACATGTATTTAGATGACGGCAGCATTTGAGTTTCATTTAGTGCGTGGAAGTACTTATAAATAAGCACGAATCTCCTTGTAATCTTCTATGCGTAATTTGCGGAAGTTTTTTGTTTTTGGTTCTTTAATGCGCGAGTCGCACGCAAGAATTTTGAACGCAAAATGAAAGCGAGTCTGATAGTATATCCGTTAAGTAAACGAGGCTCTCAGTGGCACTGTTACATGCGTTAATAATGGATGCAGAGTACAAACATATGACATTTAAATTATCAATGATTTAGGGTCATTCTGCTGTTAAGTTTGGGGAATTTTGGTGTTGTATGCATAGACGTTTCGTGTTGTTCGATGTTTTTTCCAGTCCACTACATTTTCAGGCATGGAGTGGCACCTCAACCGCCAAGAAAAGGAAAAAAAATATTGCCGAGAGCTAGTGGGGCTATACTAGTCAAGGTGCAACCAAATTAGGAAGGCCCACTAAGCTTCAACAAGCTCACTCCCTCACCAGAACAGGAATCGGCATCCTTGGTGCAGTATTCGGCCACTACCTCCCTCATGACTCCTACAATTTACCCATAGCCCTCAGTCCCCAGGGGTTGCGGAGCACCTGACCAAGGCGGCGGTCAGACCTGTGACGTGGCAGAGGGTGCTAATAATCTCTGGGTCCGGACAGGCTACCACTGGAAACTGAACCTGTCAATGTTCAACACGCACACCCTATCGAGTGAGGCTAGTTTAGCAGGGCTATTTGAAGAATTATTAGGTATTTCTTGGGATATTATTGTCCTTAGTGAGGTGAGAAGAACTGGTGAGGCTTATACAGTGCTGACTAACAGCCACGTCCTCTGCTACAGAGGTCTTCCAGATAAGAGAGAATTCGGGGTAGGATTTCTAGTCCATAAGGACATAGCGGGCAACGTTCATGAATTCTGCAGCATTATTGAGAGGGTAGCACTCGTCGTAATAAAGCTTAATAGGAGGTAGAGAATGAAGGTTGTACAAGGCTACGCCCCAACTTCCGGTCACGATGATGAAGAAATAGAACAGCTTGATGAAGGTGTTGAATTAGCAATGATAACGGTGCAAACTCAGTATACTATAGTCAGTGCAAAAGTAGGGAAAAAGCAGGCTGGCGAGCAAGCACTTGGCAACTATGGCATCGATTCTAGGAACACTAGAGGTAAGATGTTGGTAGAATTCATGGAAAGGAATAGGCTCAGAATAATGAACACCTTCTTCAGGAAGCGCAGCAACAGGAAGTATACCTGGAAAAGCCCAAATGGCAAAACAAGGAATGAAATCGATTTCATACTCTCTGCCAATCCCAGCATACTGCAGGACGCAGAAATGTTAGGTAAGGCAAAGTGCAGAGACCATAGGTTAGTGAGGTCTAGGATTTCTCTGAATTTGAAGAAAGAAAGAATAAAATTAGTCAAGAGGAAACAGGCCAACCTAGACGCAGTAGGGGTAAAAGCAGACCAATTCAGGCTGGAGCACGCAAACAAATATGCAGGTTTATAACAGGAAGATGAAGATAACATAGAGGTAATGAATGAAATCGCAACTAGGCTGACCTCAGAAGCAGCAATTGAAGTGGGAGGTAAAGCACCAAGGCAACTAGTACGTAAGCTCTCCCAAGAAACAAAGGACCTAATAAGGAAATGACAAAACATGAAAGTGTTCAACTCAAGAGATGAGATAGAATTTGCTGACCTGTCAAAACTGATCAACAAGAAGATGATAAGAGATATCCGAAATTATAATGTGGAAAAGATTGAGGAACCAGTAAAAAATGGACGCAGCATGAAATCAGTGAGAAGAAAGCTAGGCATAGGACAAGGCAAAATGTATGCACTGAAAGATAAGCAGGGTAATATCATCAGGAATTTCGATGACATAGTAAAAGCAGCGGAAGAATTCTATACTGACCTGTACAGTTCCCAGAGCAGCCAAGATACTTTCATTCGAAGTAGTCATGAACAGGATACAGAGGCCCCTTCTATAACTAGCGATGAAGTTAGAAGGGCCTTAAAAGTCATGACCAGGGGAAGAGCTGCTGGAAAAGATGGAATAACAGTCAATTTAATCAATGATGGGGGAGATATCATACTTGAAAATCTTGCGGCCCTTTATACGCAATGCCTTATGACTTCAAGTGTACCAGAAAGCTGGAAGAACGGCAACATTATACTTATCCACAAGAAGGGAAATGTTAAAGAATTGTAGAATTATAGACCCATTAGTTGGCTCTCAGTATTGTATAAAATATCCACCAAGGTAATTTCAAGTAGAATCAGCACAACACTTGACTTCAGCCAACCAAGAGAACAAGCTGGCTTCAGGAAGAGATATTCTACAATGGATCATATCCATGTCATCAACCAGGTAATAGAGAAATCTACAGAGTACAATCAACCTCTCTATATGGCTTTTGTAGATTATCAAAAGGCATTTGATTCAGTAGAGATACCAGCAGTCAGAGAAGCATTACATAACCAAGGAGTACAGGATGCATGCGTGAATATATTGGCAAATATCTACAAGGATTGCACAGTAACCTTGGTTCTCTACAAGTAGAATGTTACCTATCAAGAAAGGGGTCAGGCAAGGAGACACAATATCCCCAATGCAATTCACTGCAAGCTTAGAAGAAATATTCAAGCTCTTAGACTGGGAAGGCTTAGGAGTGAGAATCAATGGCGAATATCTCAGCAACTTTCGGTTTGCAGATGACATTGTCCTATTCAGCAACAAAGGGGACGAATTACAGCAAATGATTGATGACCTTAACCGAGAAAGTGTAAGAGTGGGGTTGAAGATTAATATGCAGAAGACAAAGATAATGTTCAATAGCCTGGCAAGGGAACAAGAATTGAGGATTGCCAGTCAGCCTCTAGAGTCTGTAAAGGAGTACATTTATCTAAGTCAATTACTCACAGGGGAGCCTGATAATGAGAAAAAAATTCATAGAAGAATAAAATTGGGCTGGAGTGCATACGGCAGGCATTACCAAATCCTGACTGGCAGATTACCACTGTCGTTGAAATGAAAAGTGTACAATCATTGCATTCTGCCGGTGCTAACATAGGGGGCAGAAACTTGGAGGTTAACAAAGACGCTCGAGAACAAGTTGAGGACGGCACAAAGAGCGATGGAACGAAAAATGTTAGGTCTAACGTTAGGAGACAGGAAGAAAGCGGTGTGGATCAGAGAACAAACGGTGATAGCCGATATTCTAGTCGACATTAGGCGGACAAAGTGGAGCTGGGTAGGCCATGTAATGCGTAGGATGGATAACCGGTGGACCATTAGAGTTACAGAATGGATACCAAGAGAAGGTAAGCGCAGTCGAGGACGGTATAAAACTAGGTGGAGCGATGAAGTTAGGAAATTCGCAGGTGCAAGTTGGAATCAGCTAGCTCATGACAGGGGTAATTGGAGATCACAGGGAGAGGCCTTCATCCTGTAGTGGACATAAATATAGGCTGATGATGATGATAAGACTGCATTACATTAGTATACTCAGTGTGCTTTGTCTTAATACTGTCAATATTTATGTCACCGAGGATTACCACAGGAGTTCAGTTTTTTACTAGTAGTACAAAAATCTCCTCTAGTTTATCTAAAAAATCAGGTTTGCTTGAGCTTGGTGGTCTGTAAACCACTCCTACTACAACTGAGCTTTCCATTTGAATAAACAGTGTTTCAATGTGTGGCAGGCTGCATGTGAGAGACGGTACGACAGAAAATCTTAGTCTGCACCGTACAAAAAAAGCAACACCACCTCCATGAGACGCTGAGCCATGCGTTTTTGATACTGTTTTGTATCCAGGAATACACGCGCTTTCATTCTTTTTTAATCAAGTTTCTGTAGTAGCAATAATATCGTTTGTCAGTTCCGGTTGTGTGGTGACAGAAGTTCAGGTTTTTATTTATATTGCGTATGTTGCTGTAAAATAGAGTAAATTACGCACAGTTTTCATTGTACCATCGTTAGCCATGATGACATACGTCATACATCAGGCATACATAAGAAACATGGCATCATGCTATTTTTTCTAGATCTTCCTCACAGGTTACATGCACTACCCTCGCGTTGTCACTCTTCTGCATGAGTATTTTGTCGTCGGAAACCCAGGCAAAATTCCATTTGTTTTCTTTCTTGGCTTGCATAGCTTTCCCAAGCAGTATCTTATTTTCTTTGCAGAGGTGCTCGTTTATGAAAACGGGCGTGTTTTCCACAAAACCAAGCACGGAAGCATTAAATCGATGTTTTTTCACTGTCTGCAAAAACATGTCACATGAGGATCTGGACATGAACTTTACTACAATATTTGTGGATCCACATTCTTTCATCGGTATCCGATGAACATCAACAATATCACTGCTGGTGTGTTCTATTTGTAAGCACGTAGCTATTGTTTGGATTGCTTTACGGAGATCCTCGTTCTCTGCTGCAGGTACACCTTTCAATTCAGTGTTATCCTTTCTTCCATGCTGCTTTAGTTCAATCAATTACTTATTAACTTCCTTCAGTTCTCTGTTCAGTTGCTGGTTTTTCTGTTGAAGGTCCTGGGTGTGGGTTTTTACTTGATTTACTTCTGCTCGAAGTGCCTTGACTTCCAATTTGAATTCCTCAAAGCTATCGTTTATGAATCCCATCGACGCCCTCACAGATGTCAACTTTGTTTTTACCGCCAAGTTTGACGAGTCAAGCACCTTTTTTTCACTCTTGAGATCATGCGCGGCTGTTGTGAATTTCGCAGTCATTTCAGTTATTACCTTTACAACTTCCTTAATTCTACTTGGCGCCTTTTCTCCCAGTATTCTTGCGAAATCTGTCAGAGTGTCTGTGTTATGGTGTTCCATGATAAAAAAGTAGTTGCAAAAACAATATTGCAATGCAAGAACAAGAACAGTGTACAGTTGAGCAGGCGAGCAACCGCGACTACCATGTAATCAGCTGAAAATTGCTAAAAAGTAAAGAAAAGAGTTGCCCACCTACAGCAATGCAGGGGAGCGTGAGCACATGTAGAGTGCACGGCTGCTGGCTCTGCTTTGAAGTTGGCCGGGTCCACCTTCCTTTTATAGAACCGACGTGGGCGTTTCCTATGCACAGAAACAGGGCACGTGGTGAAACTGTCTGGGCTTGTAAGGAACCACGATGTCACGCCAGGTCCGATAGCTGGTAGTGAATGATGCCATCTGCCTGATGATTACAGCATGGTTGTTGCCTGCAGCAATAAAAGGGAGTGTGAGCGCATGTAAAGTGCACAGCTGCTGGCTTTGCTCTGTCGAGTTAAGACATTGCCGAGTTAAGAATTTCTTCCAAATATAGATGAAGAGAGTTCGAGTTGGCACAGCATGGGAAGACAATCTTACGCCTTGAAAAAGTCATCACTACCTTTACAATAACACATAAAGAACAACATAAAAAAAGCGATAGTTAAGCATTAGGAATCAGGCTCTTTGGTTCAGAAGCCTGTGGAGAAAGGCTCGATTATCATTTACGAGTTATCTGAAGAACTAGCACCTGCTGGAGATTTTTCGTGTCTTGTGGTCTGTGCTGAGTTAAGGCAGAGCCACGTACTTATTGTGCAAGAATTTCTTGGCACCAGTGCTGCCTCCTGTACCACGAGTGAGTCCGCAAGTTTAGCATAGCCCCCTAAATGCAAGAGCATTCAACTAAGTGACCTTTAACATTCAATATATCAAATAGTGCAGACAACAGGAAAACACAGATGCAAACATGCACTGTTTCTTCCTCTCTAGGCCATCACTGGCACTGCTAACCATGTTGAGCAAAAGCCAACTTGTTTATCTTGGAGGAGGAGGAAAAACATTTATTAAGAAAAAAACAAGCAGGCGTCTTCCTGGTTGTGCTCGGAGGTGCCCTCAGTCCAGGGCTCCTGCGGCTCTTGTCTCTTGCACCCGCTGCACCTGTTGTTGCTGGTCACGAGGGTCCGAGCTAGACAGCACGGCCTCCCACTGCTGGGGTGTGGGGTTGGGTATATGGGGGGTTACCTGTATTTTGGGGCATGCCCATGTGGTGTGATATAGGGAAGCGTAGTCGTTACAAAGGGGGCATTTGTACGAGTACAGTGCAGGGTGTATTGCGTGTAATCTGGTTAAATGGGGGTATGTGTTGGTTTGTAATTGTTGCCATGCTACTGTGTCTTCACACGAGAGGGTCTCATGTGGGGGTGGGTATTGTCTGTTCAATCTGTGGTGTTGTAATATGGCGTTGTATTGTAACGTTATGGGCTCCATAGATGCAGCAGTATCCCTCTCTTGTGGCGCCCGGCTGGCATGAGCTCGGGCTACAGCGTGCGCATGCTGATTTTCATGGAGGGACTCATGTCCTGGAGTCCATACTATTTCCACGTCGGGAAATTGAGAGGCTTGTTTGAGGAGTCGGGTGGCGATGGAAGATATTCTGCCTCTGGCATATCTACGGCAAGCTTCTTGGGAGTCGGTAATAATTGTAACGTGTTCTTTGGTTTGACAAGAGGTGATGGCTGTCTTCTCCACTTCGGGGGCATTGGCAGTGCAGACCCGTCATCGAGACCACCTCTTGAAGGTTATGGTCGACAACGCTGACTACCATGGCTCTTTTTCAGGGGTGCTGCGCAGAATCTGTGTATACTGTGGTGGGGAGGTTACCGTATCCTGTCTGAAGAGTCTTTGCGCGAGCTTGGTGATGACTGGCATGATGTTCCGGGTGCATGCTTCTGGGGATAGCGGCTACCTTGATATGCTCCCGGATGTTGGGGGCCAGATAGATTGATTTTTTGAGGCCTCGGCCCTGTGTTGGTTAGCCTAGAGAGAGAGAGGGTCTTGTGTGGGGGTGGGTATTGTCGTCTGTTTAATCTGTGGTGTTGTAATGTGGCGTTGGATTGTAAAGATACGGGCTCCATAGATGCGACCGTATCCCTGGTGCCACGAAATTCTTGCATCAACCAGCTTCTTGCCTGTTAGTGTGAGGGCTAGGCGTTCTCGTTGGCTTGTGAGATGGGCGTCTATGATTTCACATACTGTGTTATGGACTCCTAGGGCTTCGAGCCTGAGTGTGGCTGTTCCCGGTGGTAGGCCGAGCGCTTGTTTGTATGCTTTCCACAGAAGTATTTCTAGTTGATATTTCTCTTTGGGAGTGAGGGGCAGGTATGGGGCAGCATAGGCGATGCAGCTGATTATCAGGGCCTTGACGAGCTGGGTCACGTCGTCTTCTTCCAGGCCGTATTATTTGGTGGTGATGCGGCTGACCATTTGCAAGACTTGAAAGGTGGTCTGCTTGAGACTTTGGATGGTGTATGCGCCTCTGCTGTCCTGTTGTATGTGGAGGCCGAGGATGCGGACACAATTTACTGTGGGTATTTCTTTGCTGTCGAGGGTGAGTGTGATGTGAGGTATTTCATTGAGTTTTCTACGGGATTTCTGCCGAACAACTAATAGTTCCGACTTCTCAGGGGAGCATCGGAGACCACTGCTTCTTGCATAATGCTGGACGACATCGGTCGCTTCTTGGAGTGCGTCTTGTTTTTCTCCTTCGGAACCAGTGGTGGTCCATACAGTGATATCATCGGCGTATATTGCGTGCCTGATTCCTAGTACTGCATTGAGTTTTTCAGGTAGTTTCATCATAGCAATGATGAAAAGGGTGGGTGATAGAATGGCACCTTGTGGGGGTGCTTTGTTGCGAATAGGTAACGTCGGGGGTTCTGAGTGAGCCAATGCCTATTGTGGCCATGCGGTTGGTTAGAAAGGAGCGTACGTAGTTGTAATATGACCACAGTTGGTAAGACTTAGGTTTGTAAGGATGGTATGGTGAGCCACATTGTCGAAAGCACCTTTAAGGTCTAGTGTTAAGATCGCTCTGGTGTTATGTGGCGAGATGTGTTCAAGGACTTGTTCCTTCAGCTGAAGGAGAATGTCGTGGGTAGAAAAGTGGGGCCGGAATCCGAACATTGTTTCGGGCAGCAAGTCGCTGGATTCTAGGTAAGGTTGAAGTCGGTTCAGAATGACGTGCTCCAGAAGCTTACCTAGGCATGAAGTCAGTGATATTGGTCTAAGATTTTCTAAGCTGGAGGGTTTGCCTGGCTTTGAAATGAGGATGATGTCCACGTGCTTCCTATCCCCTAGTAGCGTACCCACCTCCCTATGATGAATAAATAGGTCAGTAAGAGATTCAATGGTGCCGTCATCCAGATTGCACAGGAGCTTATTTATTTTGTCCTTGCCTGGGGTGGTGTTTCGTGTCAGTGCATGGATTGCTTGTTGCACCTCAGAGATGGTGATTGGCTTGTGCAGGTTGCGGTTGTCGCCTCCGCTGTACGTGGGAGGTTGTCCCTTGTAACATTCGCGGTGCTGGTCACACTCTATGTTGGAGCCTGCAGATAAAATTGCCCCACTTGCCGCGATATCTTTTCTTTTTCTTTTGCCACCCTCTGGTTGGCTATACTTAGCGCACAAAAAGCGCGTCACTAAAAGAAAAAAGGTGATTGTCTTCCTGGCGCTGCGTGGGTCGTCTGTTCCTTGGGCCGGTCATCCTGTCACCCTCGGCGTCGAGCCGCCGAATACGTAAGAGCTGGTGGCAGCGGTGACAGCGGTTGGAGCGCATGTCGGTGGTGGCCTTGGCGTCCAGTTTGGTGAGAGCACGGCTTACTTGACTTCATTGGGAGCATTAGCGACATTTACTTGGTAGTCGTGGCATTTTGACTTTGCTAAATATAATTAGTACGTGTAAGAGTGGAACTTATCAGCAGTCATGAACCTCGCATCGTTAACAAAACCCAACCTAGTGTTGCTAGCTGAAGAGTTAGGTATCCCAGTGCAGAAGTCGATGCGCAAGCCTGCAATTATTGAAGCAATATCCAAATGCAGAGCAAACAACAACGAAGTCGAAGAATGTTATAAGGCAGTTTCCCAACAGCTAAACGAACGAGAGGTGGAACTGAAGTTAAAAGAGATGCAGCTGCACAGCCTTGAACAAACTGACAGTTTCGACATGCGCGGATACATGCAACCTTTTAAGGCTGGTAGTGACATCACTTTGTACCTCGTTAACTTTGAGAGGACGTGCACTTGCACAAGAGACCTGGTTGAACGCCTATTGACTTTACTTCCAAACAAAGCAGCGGACGTGATCGCGAGAATGCCAGATAAAGATGCGCGTGATTACAATGAAGTAAAGCCGTTTGGATGTTATTGTTACCGTCGGCTGCCATTCGGGAGAACGTCTGCCTCAGAATACTTCTAGCACCAAATGAGCTACATTCTTGAAGGTCAAGACGGCGTCGTGAATATGATCTATGACATTTTGGTTTTTGGCCGAGACAGGGCAGAGCATGACCGCCGGCTTCAAGCAGTGCTGGGTCGTCTTAGGAATGCCGGGCTGACCCTCAATAAGTCTAAATGCAAATTTGTTGTTACAAGCATCAAGTTCCTTGGGGTAATTATTAGTGGCAGTGGTATTTCACCTGACCCAGACAAGCTTGCCGCTGTCAGGTGCATGGAACCTCCGTCGATGTCGGTGGTGTCAGCAGACTATTGGGCATGGCCAACCATGTGGGATGGTTCTTACCACACTTGTCAGAGGTGACGGCACCCATTCGTGGGTTGCTCAACAAGAAATCCACACATGGAGTGTTGCCAATTCATTGAACTTAAATGCGGCAAAGACAAATGCAGTATTATTTTGCCCTCAGAACAAAAGGCTGAGTATCACCGACAACTTAAAATTAGGGTCATCAACTATAGAGCTTTCACGCGTAGCTAGAAGCCATGGCGTCATTTTTGAAGAACATATGACGTGGACAGATCAATTAAATGCAACCTTAAATAAACTTTCAAAAACTGTAGGCATCTTATGCAAATTTCGCTACATCTTGCCTCAGAACATAAAGTTGTTAATTTACAAATCGCTATTTTTGTCCAACCTATCGTACTGTTACTTAGTTTGGGGCACGACCACCAAAAGTAACACTGAAAAACTACACAAACTTCAAAAGAAAGCACTTCGAAATATCATTAATGCTGCATACGACGCACACATGGAACCAATTTTCAAGGCTCTCAATCTATTACCAGTGAATGAGGTTTACCGTTCAATGTTACAGAAACGCTATACATTGGCTACGAAAAACAACGACACATTTTTTACAGAATTTTCTGGGTTAAGACAGGCTGAGCATATGCGCACCCTGAGGGTACGTGAAGTCTGGAGGGTGCCTAGAATACGAACAAATTACGGCACACAAATGTTAAAATACCAGTTACCTGTGCTACTTAATAATTCAGACCTTCACATGTAACATGCTCGCGTGTCTTGTTTGTATTTGTATAAAGATGGCATTATCAGTTCCTTTAGCATTTCCGACCTTACTAGCGCATTTATGACCGTTCAGTGAAAAACCTATCTTCCTTATAATATACAGATTGGTTCCTTTGTACTTCTGTATTGTATAATCATGTGCCTTGTTTGCCAAGCCCGGGGGTACAGACCCTGTCAAGCCTGATTAATGGCTTTTTGTCTGTACCCACCAAGTGTCATTGATTTTCATTGATGCTGAAATAAAATGATTGATTGATTGATTGAAAAGCGAGTGGGCGTGGGGACCAACCCAGCAGGATGCGTTCCAGAAGTTGAAGGATCTGATGTCGTCCAACATCTGCATGGCGAACTACCACCCACTGCACCCGACCATCATATCCGCAGATTCTAGCTCGTTTGGCTTAGGTGCTGTTTTGCTACAAGACCAGCCGAGTGGGGAATGTAGAGCTGTGGCCTACGAATCACGCTCCCTCACACCAACGGAACAAAGGTACAGCCAGACGGAAAAGGAAGGCTTGGCAGTTGCATGGGCAGTCAAGCGGTTTGACGAGTGTGTCTGTCCATGGTCTATACTTTGTCGGGACTGACCACTTACCGCTCACGTCACTGCTCGGTTCCATGGATGTCGATGCTTTACCGCCAAGAATCCAAAGGATTCGACTAAAGCTCATGAGGTACCAGTACAAGATTCTGTACGTTCCGGGGAAGCTGCTGGCAACGGCTGATACTCTTTCAAGAGCCCCTGTCACACCAGCATCCACCGGTGAGGGAAACTAAGTGGAGTTGTAAGTGAGTGAGGTTGTCAGCAGCATCGAGCAAGACACACCAGTCGGCCTTAAAGCAGTGGGTCAACACCAGTCGATGGATGGCAAGTGTGTCGCCCTTGTGAAATACTGCAGACAAGGTTGGCCCCAAAAAAGCAAGGTTCCATCGAACCTCTTGAAGTATTGGAAGTGCCAAGGGGAGCTGACGGTATGCAAGGAATTGCTTCTTAAAGGAGGGCGTCTTGTGATTCCGGAAGCTCTGCGGAGGGACGTTCTGGATGCAATACATGAAAGTCATCAGGGCATGAACCGGTGCAGGGCACGTGCCCGCGACTCTGTTTGGTGGCCTAACATAGGCAAACATATTGCATCAATGTTTGAATCATGTGAACGGTGCGCAACTACAAGAGTTCAGCGGGCTGAGCCTTTGCTACCAACACCTTCAATGCAGCGCCCATGGCAACAAGTGGGGGCAGATTTGTTCCACCTGGAGCGACAAAATTTTCTGCTGCTTGTGGACTACTATTCACTCTACCCGGAAGTCGTCACGCTACGCAACACTTCCAGCCAGGCGGTGATTTTGGCTATCAAGAGTGTCATGTCTCGATTCGGCATACTGGAAGTGCTCCGAAGTGATAATGGACCCCAGTTCTCGTCACACGAGTTTGCAAGTTTTGCGAGAAACCGTGGGTTCAGTCATGTTACTAGCAGTCCTGGTTACCCCCAGTCAAACGGTGCAGTAGAACGGGCAGTGCACACTGTGAAGGATCTCTTCCGCAAGAGCAATGACTGCTTCCTGGCACTGCTAGCTTATCGTGACACACCAGGTGTCATGGGTTGCAGCCCATCGCAGCTGCTCATGGGTCAGCGGATACGAACACGCGTGTACCACGGCAAGCTGTCTCCAGAAATACCACCCCCAGACATCTTCTCCAAAAGGACACCACCGGCAAGAAACGGCAAGCTCGGAACTTTAACCTTCGCCACGGGGTGCAAGAGCTTCTGGACCTCTCTTCAGGGGACGAAGTGTGGGTAACAGATGCCGAGTGCTGTTCTCAGGTTCTACACAGAGCCCAGTGGCCACGCTCGTACATCGTGGAAACACCCAGAGGTGTAATCCAGAGAAACCGACGGCATCTGGTATCTTTTGCAACTGAGCGGCCCATTCCAGATTCAAGTGCATCATCCCCCGATAAACCAAACCTGACATCTCCTACCTTATTTCCAAGCCTGGGGCCAAGCCAGGAGCAAGCATTACCCGGCAAGCACGAGAGCAGTGCCAGGCGGGACACGGGTGGCATCCCCGAAAAGGTTACAAGGTCTGGAAGGCGTGTGGTGCCACCCAAGAGACTGAACTTATGTGACCTCGGAAAGGGAAGATGTAGTGTTGTGTTGTGTTGCATTCTAGCCAACGGTGGTGCCACTAACACCACTAACAGTAATGCTGCTTACCCCTCTAACAAAGGGTGCCACTGCTGTGGTTCCATTCCATTTGTGTATATATACTTATTTATTTATTCAAAATACCTTACAGGCCCATTGAAGGGCATTGAGTAAGGGGGGCAACAGTAATTACAAGTTAAAAAAAAGATAAAAGAAAATAAAAAACAAATATACAGACGAAAAAAAGGCAACAATACAAATATTACAAAAAGCAAAGAACAACATCTTTATACAATATTAATACGCCATAATTAAAGTTATCACGGAATGTTTCGCGATTAGAGATGGATGCAATGTGATCCGGAAGACTGTTCCAATGTGCAATAGCTCGAGGTAATGGTGATAAGTTAAATGCCTTCGTTAGACCATGAATGCATGCAAAACTAAGTGCAGTGTGAATGGGTCGAGATGTGTGCATAGGTGCATGAAGCGGCAAACAGTGAAATGTATTACTATAAATGTACCTGTGAAAAAGACATAAAAGAGCGATGACACGGCGATCTTCCAATGACTGAAATGTAAGGTCTTGCTTTATTCAGGTAACACTTGAATGATAGTCGTATTTGCCAGATATGAATCTGGCTGCCCTATTTTGAACACCTTCCAACATACGGATTAGATAATCTTGATATGGTGACCATGTGGATGAAGCGTATTCTAATTGTGGGCAAAGAAAAGTAAGGTATGCTAATTTACGTACATCATAAGGTGCGTTGCGCAAGTTTCTGCGCAGATAGCCGAGAGCTTGAGAAGCTTTCGATGAGACAGCTCCTATATGCGTTGTCCAGGATAAATCCCGATGAAAGGTGAATGCCGTGATATTTGTACGATGGGGTAGCCTGAAATTATGGTATAATCAATGGAATAGTGAAATACCGAATTAGTGCGCTTTCTACTAAACGAAATTAACTTACATTTTGAAGCGTTAAGGGACATCTGCCAAGTTAAGCACCATCTGTTGGTTAGGTCAAGGTCATTTTGCAGTTTAGAATGATTGTCGAAACACTTAATATTGCGGCAGATGACGCAGTCGTCAGCGAACAACCTAACGGAGGATGAAAGGTTAGCGGGCAAGTCGTTGATGTATATTAAAAAAAGTAATGGACCTAGCACACTGCCTTGGGGGACACCGGACGTGACATCGCAAAGGTTAGACGAAATGTTATTGACCACTGTAAATTGCTGACGTGAAGACAAGAAGTTACGAAGCCAAGACAGTGTTAAAGAATCTATACAAAGGGCAGACAACTTGGAGATTAAACGGCAATGAGGTACAGTATCGAACGCCTTAGCAAAATCGAGGAAGAGGCAATCGGTTTGATCGTTAGTGTTCATGTTGAAGTGAAGGTCAGTTGTGAATTCGAATAACTGAGTGTCACATGAATAGCCTTTTCTGAAGCCATGTCGATTAGGGAAAATAAAGTTATTTGATTCAAGGTGATCGTAGATATGAGAAGCTATAATGTGTTCAAGAAATTTGCAGCATATGCAAGTTAGTGAAATTGGACGATAATTACGGGGTGAGTGTCTGTCACCAGATTTAAATAGAGGAACTACCCTACCAATTTTCCAATCCACAGGGAGCTGCCTGATGATAAAGACTGGTTAAATAGAGTACACAGAAAACGACTGGAAATACCAATAGTATTCTTGAGTATTTTAGAGTTGATGTTGTCAATGCCAGATGATGTGGAAACTTTATGATTTGTGATGAGGTTCACGATACCTTCAGCAGTCAAGCTGATTGGAGCCATGAAAGGGAAGGGTTTATCTGGAACAAATGGCACATTGGAACAGGCTTCCTGTGTGAAAACAGACGCGAAATATGCATTGAAGGCTACCGCAGAATCTTCGTCAGAAAGCGGAGTTTCTTTTGCATCGTGTATTGTAATGTGATCAGAAGACTTACAGGGAGAAATTATTTGCCAGAATTTTTTGGGATTATTTCTCGTAAGTGAGGGCAAGTCCTGCAAATAATATTTCTTTTTGGCTGCTCCTAATGCTTTACAGTAAGCTTGTAAGCAGTGCTTGTACTTCTCCCAGTAGGACGCGGAATTATTACGTTTCGCAGTATTGTATAAACGTTTCTTTTTATTTCGCAGGGTTCGAAGTTGCTTATTAAACCAAGGGTTGGTTTTGTCGTTCGATATAAAGATTAGCGGCACATACTTATCAACTAACTCTAGTATTTTTTCTTTAAAGAGAATCCAGTTATTATTCACGCTCCGTGAGGCAAACGACGGCAGAAAAAGCTCGTTATAAAAAACTTCTAGTTCGGTGTTGAACCGATCGTAATTACCACGGTTATAATCCCGAATATTTTTAGTCGCTGGACCTGAAAAAGCTTAAGGTAGATTAATTTGGAAGTTAAGAAGCCTGTGGTCGCTAAATCCTTCTATGTAAGAAATCGGACCAGTAGTCTCTGGTGCAGTCGTTAGAACCAGGTCCAAAATGTTACTACCACGGGTGCATTGGTTTACAACTTGTGATAAGTTGAAATCAAGAGTTAACTCAAGAAAATCTGATGAGGCATGACAATATATATATCATGACAATAAACAGCGCCGGACACTTCGTTCTTTGCCGGCTTAACCGAAGGTCGCGTCGTTCCTCTCATCTCGACATGCATGAATTGTTTATACTCTTTTATGTCAGCTGTTCTCTAACCTGAATAAGCCTTTGGTTATACTTCCTGCCTTTTCTGACACCTTTTTTTCTCTCCTTCTCTTTCTGTTCTCTTCATCTCCTTTCCCATCCGTAGGCTAGCTATTAACCTCCTTTTCCCTCTGTCCAATCATTTCGTACTCGTATATTTACTGACTCATTTGCCCATTGATGTGGGGCACTGCTTTCTTGCAATTCATTGCAGGCCCATAAAATATAAATGTGTTCCGTGAATTCATGATCGTTTATCTACTGTTTAACTGTCACAGACCCCTTGCTTGACCTGCTCACAAATTATGCAGGGACTTCCTCATGGACATTTGTGCCCTTAAGAAAAACTCCACATTTCAAGCCAACTGCATGTCTTAGACAGCGAACAGCTGCTTGCTTTTCTTTCATTGTGGATTGGCGTGTCCCCAATCCATTACTTTAATTCAGAAGCTGTCAATTTAATCATAGCAACAGTAAGCTGAGGTGTTTGAACCTCTTTTTGCTTGGAGACAGCCAGTACACACCACTGTGGTGACCTCTGGCAACCACGATGCCACTCACGAGCTAAGCACAGGCTTCAGAGATATTTGGTGTGGAACAGCGGGATTCACTCTAGATTTTGAAGGTGGCATTTTAGTAAGTTGTATCAATTTGTTCAGTGCTTTAAGAACTGTGTGATAACCTTCATAGTAAAGTGCTCATCTCCTATGTGGTGGACCCATGTTCCAATTCCTGGTGGAGGTGAGGTATTTTTTCTCTCTGCCTGCAGCTGATATTGTATGCATAACAAGTCAAAATGATTAGTTCACTCTTCCAGGGTTATATTTATAGCACTGCGTCATTTGCCATTTACTTTCTGTGGTAAAGTAATGGTTAAGCTTTTCGTTGACTTCGACCAGAGGACGTCCTTTTGATGAAGTGGTTAAAAAAATCTGGGTATAAAAATACACACATATAGAAACAGTTGAAAGCAGGGGTGCTAGTTCTACCACGAAACGTTTAAGCTGGCAATATTTGCTTCCAAATTAGAATAAATGCGGCTCGGCAATATTTTAGGACAGTTGATATATGCTAGCTCAAAATATTTGTAACAAACAATGACGTTACCTGACGTGACAGGACAATTACAAAGCACACAAAATCAACATAACATGTATGTTCCATCGAAACTGTAGACAGATATAAGGAACTCTAGACAGAAATCTTGCACAGCGTTGTCGGAAACAGGCATGTTATTGCTGCAACGCACACAGCTATCGGCCCGACAGCACTGTACTTACGTCCACCGTCAGGATTTTAAAAAAAAGAAGAAAACGCTTCATACTGTACTACAGAGGCATAAATAAGAAGTATAATTACCTCGAAATGGCAAATCGGCGCCGGGGAAAACGCTGCACATCGATGCACGCTGATAGATCCACAAAGCCACGAAGGACAGGGGTAAAACAGTTGCCTTGCGTTGTTTTGAAGTATTAACAGCATCCATAGATAAAACTATCCAAATATATTACTGCATGAATGAGATTGCGCAGGCGCTAACACCACGGGTTCCTTAAAAACACATCGTTCATTCACTAACACGCACGCCTCGCGTGATGCCTCGCCTTGACATGGCTGCCGCCATTGCAAACGTGCTGTGCGCAACTACGCCTGACTACGGTCGCAGTTTTATATCCTTCCCAACCGCCGTGTTCCCTTCTCTGCGATACTGCTCTTTGATGTCAATAAATATTACGGCCTTTTATATGCGGTATCAAGTCAGTAATTTAGGTTAAAAGTTTTTACATGTACTTTTTGCGTACTTCAACAGAAAATACGACACTAACGAAACTTCAGCCGCAAACAAATATGGTTGCTGCTATTGCCATGGGTGTTCTGTGTTCGTAAACCGTCGTTCGTAAGCTGACCGGGCAGCGCGATTCTGCCTTGCAGATTACAGCTGGTAATTCTTTTTTTTTTTTCACGGGGAAGTATTCGCTGTGCTGTAAACACTAGCTGTTTCCTCAATGACTCATCGCGACGAGGTTCAGTGAAGCAAAATTGGCAAGACCATGTTGGCGCACGTCGCTTTTGTGTATGTCGCCGAGAGATGGCCAGTTTCACTAGCTTAGTGCGCTGAAACTAATGCAAACGTGCGAACGCAGTCTGCTGCACATTTATACAGCAGGCCTGATTTTTAATTATTCAGTGATTAAATAGAAACACCTCTCCATGCAAGCAAGGGGTCCGCTAGTCTATTTTTTTCATCAACTTTCACCAGCAAACACGAGCTGTGGAATCCAGCAATACATGTTGTATCAGACCAGCAACAATCTGCATAAGACTAATAGGACCTATTAGTCTAACAGAGATACTAGTAGACACGCAACACTGTTTGCATAAGACTAATACAGGGCCTATTGGTAAATCAGTACGACTAATCTGTGGGAAAAGTAATGGTTAACACTGGAAACAAAGCACTTGTAATCATGAAAAGGAGATTCTTGTCATGTGCTTTGATGGTGGCTTCAGCATAAACTGCGTTTGAGGTATTCAGTTTGATCAGAATCATTTGTAGTCTAAAGGGCAGCTTCATGCAGAATAGTTACTGTAAACAGCAAGCCAGACTTATTTTGTCCGCTCTTTCAGGACACTATATGCTCATAAAAGCATTCCCTGGCAGCATTTTTTTTGGAGGGGGGGGGGCGTGCCCTTCTGTTTCAGTCCCTTCATCGGCCACAGTTTGCTAAACACTCCTTTAAACAATAGGGTACTTCTCATATAGTGCCTTGTGTCAAAAGCACTTGATGTACTTGTACATTTAAAAAAAAGTAAAAAGTGTTAAAATTTTAAGTCCTAATACATGCAACATAAACTGTCTTTGAGATACATATTATTTTTTACTAATGCCGAATAACATTAGACAACTCTCCAGGGCTGTATTTTGTTTTGATTCTTTCCCTAATCCATTTTTATGGCCATACTGTCAAATTGTGTAGATGTCAATGACAGCATGGACATTGAGAGAATGCAGAGGTGAGATTTTTTTCCTGAAACACCAATGCATTTCGTCACACATTTTGCATTGGCATTTCTTGGAAATGGCGCTATTTTGCATCATGGCTGACTTGAATTTTTCAGTTACAACATGTCCCGAGATAATTCGGAGGCTTTAGTTCATTATTCAGTCAGTTGGCGATTATCACATATTCTCACGTCAATTCACTCTGAATAATGTGTGTTGTTAAAGAAGTCGTGACATCATTTTAGTTGTGCTGTATTTAGTAGTCACTTCGTCTTTCCTGAAACAGCTGTTATTTAGTCTGTTTTATTTTAACTCGGGTGAATCTGCTGTGAGAAGAGGAAAAGACAAGCTTGAGGCTCCCCTGTTTTTTCCCCTTAGCTGTATATTATTAAGTTGAACCTTCCTCTTACGTTAGCCTGCATGTCCAGCTGTGACCAAATTGAAAGCGCTTTGGGGGTACCTGTGCCTTATTCCTATGTCATTGTAGGACACCTCCTTGTGGCTGCCTACAGTGGGCACTTGTTGTGCCATGCTACGTGCCTATGATCGAGGCGACGGGTGCTCCCACCTCTGCGCGACAAATCAAGAATTCAACGCGCGGGGAGACTTCAAAAAGCACCCATCTTTGCCACGGCGAAGCAATAGACGCGTGTCATTTCAAGCGGCACCAGGTCTTCCCCCCGTGGAAAGAACAATACGGCGCGGGGGGACCTCGGCAACTGCCCCGTCTGTGTCCTGCCGACGTGCAAGCAGCCCCGGCCATCATCGCCAGAAACCGCCCGTCTGGGTCCTGTCGACGAGTCGCCAAGGGGACGCGACGACACAATACGGCGCGGGCGATGTCAGCAACCGTCCCCTCTGGCTCCTGTCGACGAGGAGTCACCGCCAAAGGATTTAAGGAAGAACCGGCCCATTGTTAAGCAGAGAGTCGCCACCGGCCGCCCCGTCGGTCTGGTGCGCTCTTACCAGCTCTTACTGCTTTTGCTAGCTATCACCAGCTAAGGGCAGCTATTACCAGCTATTACCTGCTATTCCTGCTATATCTGTACATATTTGTACATATTGTATAAAGCTTTCGTCTCCTCTTCGCCTGCTTCAAGACTCAGTCTCTCGTCCCGGACCCCGAGTCGCAACAGTGGATGGCAGCTATGGGATAGACGAACCAGTATCTCAACAGCGGATGGCAAGCTGCGAGATACGAGGACCTAAGATGCCTGCTATACCGCTCGATGGCAGCTACCAGACCGACCGGCGTCAACCACTTTGGCTGGGTGAGTGCCCGATGTTTGCTTTTCAGGTCGCCAGACCTCTCTAGCACAGGCAGATGTTAGTAGAGTGTTTTGTTTGTTGGTAGGCTATGATTTGAGTGTTTTGTTCTTTGGCAGACTATGATTTATGCATTTTAGTTTAAAGTAGGGTAAATTTAGTGAGCAAGCAACACGAGGAACAAGATCGCGATGGAGGAATTCCAAGTTCAGGACCTCATTCAAATTTGCGAGGAGTTGGGCATTTCCGCCGGCTCCGAAAAGGCAAGGAAAGTGATTCTCGACGTGATGCGAGCGGAGGACGTGATGACCGAGGAAGCCAAAGAGGCTTGGGAGATGATTGTTGAACGAAAGCTGGAGACAAAAGAACGCGAGAGACGTGAGAGGCGCGAGCTTGAAGCGAAAGAGCACGTAAGTCCCGAGGAAAAGGCAAGACGAGAGAGCCGTCGACAGAATCAAACATGGATATGACGCACAGCGCGATACCATCTTTGTAGTTTCAAGGCGGGCGATAGCATTGTTACTTTTCTTGCGGACTTTGAAAAGGTTTGCAAGAAAGAAGGTGTCAACCGGGACCTCTGGTCCGAACGGTTGATCCTGTTGCTTCCTCGTAGACTCTCATGTGTTCTGGAACGCCTGCTTGATGAGGAGAGGCGGGACTACGATGAGGCAAAGATGGCTCTGTTGAGGCATTTTGAAGCTATAAGTCAGGCCGACTGCGAAGGCCAAGGCGGTAGCGACAAGGCCGAGCTTGTTGAAGACAGACCGCCTAGTGAAATGGTTACTAGCCCAGGAGACGCTATGGTGCCATTGGTGCACACGCTTATAGACGAGCGCGACCACATTGTTGTGTCGCCGTCTAAAGAAGCCTCTTTGGAAATTGTGGCCGACGACGAAGGTCAGAGAGAAATTCTGCACCCTTTTGATGGCAGCGACACACTCAGGCTAGTCAACGATAGACCGCAGGGCAAGCCGGCTAGCTCAGATGGCGTCGGATGCAGTTATGTTCTGTTAGAGGTACAGACATCTAGCGACGACCATGAGGCTAGCTTGGTTCTGCCGACCGGAGCAATATCGTTGCGACGAGAAGGCAGCGTACCTGCGAGTACGAGTACCGAGACCGCAAGCTTTGTGAGCCGCGCCGAGGACAAACGACGAAGGCGCAAGCCGAGAAAGTCAGACTCGGGTGGCGGTACGAGCCGTGTGAAGCGCGCCAACAGTCTAGCCGTTAGGAAAAAGCGGAGTAGGGTGAACCCGAAGCTTAGGTGGCTGCTGAAATCTGGAATAGGCATGACGTGCGTCTGTAAAGGCAGGATTTCTCGGAAATTCAGACGCCGCAAATGCCGCCGGTTCACAGCGATGTCAAGGAATTGTAAGCAGAGGAACCTATCGAAGCATTGGGTATGCCTAATAGTCTGCTTCAATTGCCGCTCCCTTCCTGGGGGAAAGACAGGCGACTGCCCAGCGGTCAAAGGGACAGCGTGCACGCGGGTCCGTGAATGCGTCGCTCTCGCAGTATTTGGAGGCCGCGGGTCGAAAGTCGCAGGTGCTTCGGGCAAATCAGCTTTGTTCTGGTGTCGCGAGTGGACGCGTTAACGCGCACACCCGAGAATGGGCGACCCGCTCGAGCGCGTCTGAAAGGGTGTGTTTGTGAACACCACGCGATTAAAGCCAAGGTATTTTGAAGGCACATTCTATTATTTGTCTTTTGGGTAATCATTTTGTTTTCTGTGTTTTCTTGGGATAAAGTTGAGCCGCGTGTTGAGCTTAGGAAAGGGTCGATATGCCAAGAGCGCATTTTTTTAATGCTTTCGTCCTTTCTTTTCGCGAGACACCGACATCTTTTAGTTGGTTGATCATTTTGTACTAATATTACCTGATTGCTAGACGCTTGAGCAGCGAAAGCGTCAGTGTTTTCAAGTTTTGGTGTTTTTACGTTTACCTAGGCTAGACAAAGCCTAAATGCTTAATTTACATTATGACTTGTTTTTGTATTGTATGCGTTAGTTGTAAGTGTCAGTGTATAATTTTGATTCACCTTTGCTTTCGTGTCTTTAGTGTGAGTTTTAGTATCTTTTTTATTTGTTTTTGTTAGGACCGCTTCGGTGCTGTAAGAATGTGGTGCTCGTTTTGCCGAGTGCATTTAGACAGCACAAGGCGGCGGGCTTTTTCGGTTGGCTCTTGTGGTTATCGGATTTCATTCCGTATTTTGCGAAGTGTTAGCTGCGTTCAGCCTTTGCGTCATGGCTTTCGGGGGCAAAATTAAGTCATCTTCGGCAACCTTGATCTTTGCCAACCCGCCCGCATTACAGTTGAGAATCGCTTGCGACGTAATTCTGATTTGATTAGGACTCGCGCATTGACAATTAAAGAAAAAAAAAGAAAAGGTCCGTATCTCGGATTTCTCTTTCAGATACGTCTCTCGTGTTGTTCGGAATTTTTTTGTTGTTGTTGTTTTGTTTTGTTTTGTTTAGCGTAGCCAGATCTTGAAAAATGCTTTGTTCGATGATTTTGGTCTGGCGGTTTGGGGAGCATTCGGAGGGTGCTTGCTTTGGCCGGAGTGGTTTGGCGTTGTTGATTCTCGGTCGTTCCAGTGGACATAATCAGGGCCGAGCAGCAGGAAAGACCACCGGCGGGAAAGTTGGCAAAGCCTGTACCTCCATCGACCACGTCGCTCAACCGGCGCATCCAATCTTCCGAGCTGCGTCGGACAGCTCGACCTCTGGATGCATTGTCTGGCGGCGGGGGTGCTGTTGTGCCGTGCTACGTGCCTATGATCGAGGCGACGGGAGCTCCCACCTCTGCACGACAAATCAAGAATTCAACGCGCGGGGAGACTTCAAAAAGCACCCATCTTTGCCACGGCGAAGCAATAGACGCGTGTCATTTCAAGCGGCACCAGGTCTTCCCCCCCGTGGAAAGAACAATACGGCGCGGGGGGACCTCGGCAACTGCCCCGTCTGTGTCCTGCCGACGTACAAGCAGCCCCGGCCATCATCGCCAGAAACCGCCCGTCTGGGTCCTGTCGACGAGTCGCCAAGGGGACGCGACGACACAATACGGCGCGGGCGACGTCAGCAACCGTCCCCTCTGGCTCCTGTCGACGAGGAGCCACCGCCAAAGGATTTAAGGAAGAACCGGCCCATTGTTAAGCAGAGAGTTGCCACCGGCCGCCCCGTCGGTCTGGTGCGCTCTTACCAGCTCTTACTGCTTTTGCTAGCTATCACCAGCTAAGGGCAGCTATTACCAGCTATTACCTGCTATTCCTGCTATATCTGTACATATTTGTACATATTGTATAAAGCTTTCGTCTCCTCTTCGCCTGCTTCAAGACTCAGTCTCTCGTCCCGGACCCCGAGTCGCAACACACTGGAGCACATCTGCCCCTGGACTCGTCTCTTCTGCCGCCTTCTAATGCCAACTGCCCACCTCATTTCATTAGGGGCATTGACACCTTCACACCTGACCAGTAAGCTTCTCTTGTTTGCAAGTGCAATGGTTTCTTTTCTTTTTAATTAAGACCTTTAAGAATTGTCTGTGGCGCATGACACTACTTTCTTATTGTGGTTTGGTAATAAAAATCAGCAGATAGAACCTGCATAATAATGAATAAAACATTATTACACATTTATTTTGCTCAGCCTGTGGCATATATTAAGGGTTCTTCATTCTTGGGCTTTATATTTTCAAATTCAGGAGTTAAAATTGGGTGTTATTGTTAAACAGGAAACCAGTGAGAAATCAATATTTTTGTTGGGTGGCAGCCCAAAGTTCAAGATGTTCCTGGTAACTTTCACAAATAATTAATGCAGGCAGTGTTAAACGTTTGTTTATGTTAATGTAAGGCAAAGGTAACACAGTTTGCATCTTTTTGGAAGCCAAAGTTTTCTGTAAACAAATAAACACACACTGACAAGGAGAGGTGCACCCAAATCACGTGACAAACTTATGCAAATCTTCGTTGGCATGCGTTATTAGCACTCATAAAAAAACCACAGAAACAAACAGAGGCGTGCTTGGTGATCCCTTGCTTAATTCGTTCTTCACCTTTTTCTAACAAAAAAAAGATCACGATCAATATTGCACACAGGCATGGTTTGCAAGAGATGTGATCCTTGTAAATACAAGCCTCTGTTGACATCACAATTACAAGTTGCAATGCAGCGTAACATCAGTTCTTCATTTGCTAGGTTGGGGTGGTCGATGGTCGCGTCCTGCCTGCAGGCCTGGCCTACAGTGGTAGCTTAGGAAGCGAAATGCAAAAACACTCATGTACCGTGCATTGAGCATACATTAAAGAAACCTAGGTGGACAAAATTAATAGTCGCCCACTATGCCATGCCTCATAATCATATCGTGCTTTTAGCACGTAAAACCCCATAATCTAATTAATTTTTGCCTGCAGGCCAGAACATGAGTGCTGTTCTTGGTGGTTTGTTCTTGCAAATATTCTTTAAACACATCCTCTAGAGAATGCACTTCATAGTGAATTTCAGGGAAAAATCGGGTTTAAACCGATTTTCATCAAACCTATTCCGGGCGCACAAATTTAAAATTATGGGGTTTTACTTGAAAATGAACGGCCCTACATATATTAAATTTTAAAGCTGAAACCTGTTATTCTTGTAATGACATGTCAGAAGACATGCTGTTATATCTGCAATTGAAAACAACTATTTTTCTGTTTTGAAAGTATTAAACTTGCCTTAGTGCCCTTCAGTCATTGTGAATTATGTTCAGGCTACCTGCTGTTAGGGACACTAAAAAGAAATATGAAGTTAACCAGTATCAGCTAGTTGGGGCTTTTGCAATAACAAAGAGGCCAGTCTTACTGTGACAGTTGGCTTGGCAAGCCAGAAAAGATTCAAGAAGGAAAGATTGGTGGGGACACCTTCCTGAAGTTGCTGCACCAGCTTGCTGTGACATCGTGGATTTTGGCGCTGTCTGCTCGGGCCTATAGTTAATTGTGTAGTGTTGTTGAGCAGAATTATGGGCAGGAAGAGACGAAGTGGACAGGACAGATGCTCATCTCTTCCTGCCTGTAATTCCACTCAACGACACTACATGATGCTCCAACTGGCCCAACAGTCTACGCTTCTATAGTTGATTGTTTGTCAGGAAAGGACGACACTGTTGCATTCTAAAAGAACCTACGAACCAAACCTAAAGAACATTTACTGTGTCACTATGAACAACACTATGAGAAAGGATGCTGTAATTGGCGACATCGCCCGCTGATGCACCAGCGCTAAGCTTTCGGTATGAAAATCAAGAAGGGGAAGTTTGGCCTTAATTTTCTTCAGTAATGAGCCTTTTTCACAAAACGAGTCTAGTTTTGAAATAAGAGTGCCAAGTAATATAATGTTTATTTTTGATGTCCCTTTAAGTCTATTGGGTGATACGGATGATGCCTGTTTCACAGTGCGTGGTGCCATTGGAAGCGTACTGCACGTTTGAATAGGCAGACTGCAATCTTATGTTTTCTAGATGCTATTACCTCTAGCATACTAGGAGAGGATGCAGTGTGCTGCCATTATCGTATTTCTCACTGGCGTGACAGCAAAGCTTTGCCAGATGGAATGGTCTTTGAGAAAGATCTTCAAAATTCCAATGTAAACATAGAAAGGAAACATCTTAATTGGGACCATATTCATTTGGTCTAAATTATCACCTAATTGCAATTTGTCATAGAATTCATGTCTACCATCTGCTACCTGCTTAATGAAGATCCAAATTCCTGAAGAACACATTTTTTTAAATTCAGTGAAGTAGAATAAATAAACCATAATGCACTCTCAAATTTACTAAAGCGTGCTTTTGGCTGATTTTACGTTTTGCGATATGTTTGCACAGTGAAACTTTATTTAATAATCTGCTCCTTAATATCCTGCTTTTCCGTGTCTTGTCGAATGTGATGACTGAACCAGGGTGCGTACAGGTCCTTGAAAACCTTGAAAACCCTTGAAATTGAAAAGTGCGTTTTCAATGCCCTTGAATATTCTTGAATTTCATGAGCAATGAATGCACTCTTGATATCGACATTTCGACCTCCTTTCTGTGGTAGATCAGCATCGAACTCCCCACACATGGTTCCGTTTTGCAGAACTGCGCGGAAAAAATAAAAGGCTTCGTCTGCACAACAGTTAGAGCAGCATTTTGACTGGAGGTCGTGTTGATTTCTATTGTTGTATACTGTATACTGTAATAAGAACGACTACTTATTAACGAAGAGGTACAGAAACCACGATCAGTTGTGCGCAATCTTCCATGGTTGGACTGAGTCTCTCTTGCACGTGCAGACACTAGTGCTCCATGGGAGCTCTGGTGCCATGGTGCCATCTCATAGAGGCACTGGTAACCGTACGCACCACTCCTGCTTTCATCAGTAAAAACCGACTGTGTGTATATCTCTCGAGGTTTTCGGATAGTTCAAGTGGGTTGTCTTGCAATTTGCACTGTCTCTCCAGTCTGCAGTGTGGACGTGTCACTTGAGTGTTTGATCACAGCATGTTGCAACTGCAAGGGTTGTTCTACTTGATTTGGAGCAGGTGTTGACTGTCATTTTATTTGGGCATATTTACGCCGTACGTCTCCTTGTGGAGTTAACAATGGTTGACATACTGGTGTCGTCAATGTCACCAAGCCACCATTTTGCTCTTCTGCCAAAGTTAATGACCTTATCACCCATCTGGTAACATGGCCTGCTTTCCTTAGAAGTGCGTCACTGCTTGGAGTGTAAGCAGCCTCCTCGTCACCCTTGCACCCATGATCGGCCATGCATGGAAGCCAGCGCATGGCCGATCATGGTTTGTGTACCTTTTCGTTTATAAATGGGTTTTGTCACAGCATGAGGTATACAACTACTGATGAGCATGGGATGTGTCTCTCTCGTGTGCACGAACACCTGAGCAGCACAGACACTTGAAATCCGCGGGAGCGCAGTGACATTGGTGGTGTGGCATGCCATGTTAAGGGCTGCTGGTAAACGATACACAGCACCTGTGTTATTGGAGGCTGGCTCTTCAATGGGTGTTGCTTGTTGTGGTCGACCACTGCGTTTGTGTCATTCTGATGTCTTTTTGTTAATAATGTTTGCTGTGTGTGTTCTGTTATTGTTTACTTACCAATATGTGTTGTCAACCTATATTGTGAAATTTTGTGCCATCCAAGTAATTTGTTCTAGTGGAATTTGTCTCCAATATATCCCCTACGTATTTTTGTCAGGGTGAGGTTCCCTTTGAGCCGCTCGTTTCCCATGGACACCAGCCAAACAGTTTGAAGCCCTCGTGCACCAATGTTGCCACCTGGCAGTCCCTGCACATTTCCTCAGGTGTGTGGGCTTGTTTTGTTTTTGTATTCCACAGTGGACCCAACATTGCCTTGCTTTCAAATAAGTGTTGAAGTCTGGAAGTATTTGAATAATAATGTACTGGGGCACCGTCTCCCTGTTGCTAGGCTACCAGTTCCTGTAGGAATAATTGTGCGATTGAAATGGAAAGATATGCTTTCCAATGTGTTCATTCAGATGCAGGCGTAAAGTCAACTTGAATTAAGAAGCATGCACAGCAAGAGAGAGAGAGCAAATTTATTCGAAAGTGATGGTCACTTGACCTGCGTGTGCAGGGAGGAGACAAGGGGTAAAAGTATGGCACACTGTCAAGACCTTATTGCATGGGAAGACATAGAGAAAAATGAGACTCAAATGAGACGAAAGGGAGTTGCAAGGATGATCTTTTTGTCTATTTTTAGACAAATTCAGCCTTTATATGTGTGTCCATTATGACCTCTCCCAGAGGACTGAGCTGTTTGATTTCATATCACAGAAGCTAAGCGAGCCCGTGTGAAAATGCTCCACATTCCAGCATGCCAGGCTCCAACATGAATAGCATTTGGTTATAAAGTGACAAGCAATCCAAACAAAAAAAGTGAGCTCAGCGGAAGATCGGGCTTGGTTTTTTCAAATGGCCAGTTCGTTTGCCAACAACCGGCTGGCGTCATGACAGGTGACACTGGGCCGGCGTCATGACCACTGGTTTATTCATCATGGCCGTGTTTGTCCCGCACACGGGCCAGCGAATTCCCCTCGATGGCAACAATGCGGCTTGTGTGCAACCAGCGTTCTTTTCCGTGTTGTCTTGTTTTTCTGGAGGCCCCTGTCGCAGATACCAGCATATTCCACTTCTTCAACTGGGTTACCTTAACTGGTGGACATTACATTCTGGATAAGTTGTGAATGCTGAAGCATTTACTTTAAAAAAAATTGCGCTACTCATCTTTTTATTTAATGGCTTTAGAGCAGATGTTGTACTGGCAAAATAAGAGTCCGTCAGCATGCAGGACCTATTCAGTTGGAAACAATTTTGTAACTAGCACCAGTTGAGATAAGTCAAATGTTGGCAAAATCAATTGGTGTCCTAATTACTTCCCTCGAGCTTTGGCAAAAAAATAGCTAAAACACCGATGCATTTTCGCCACACACTTTGACATATATCGAGAAATTGAAACTGGTACTAGTTACAAAACTGCTTCCTTCTCAATAGGCCCTGCATGTTGAGGGGCTCATTTCGGGCATTGCAACATGTGCACTAAAGTTCATGATTAAAAAGATAATGAGTGTGATTTTGTCAATTAGCAGCTTCTGCAGTACCACTCATTTAGAAAGTAATGTCCACCTATGAAACGTAACCCAGCTGAAGGAGCGAGATGCTGGTATCTGCAACAGGAATTAAAAAAAACGTTTTCTGACATAAGAAAGCTCATCCTGCCTAATTCACTGTTTCATTCATGCATGTGTTTGTGTCTCGAGTCGTGCTATAGAATGCGAGATATTGTGGGCGATTATCAGTACGGTTGATTTTTTCTCACATTTTAATTGAACTATTTAGATAAAAATGCAAACGAAATTGGAAAACTTTGTTGTGGAATGCTGTAATAGTGGGTTAGTCGGTGGGTCAAATTTAAAATGAGAATTAACCAATGACAGTCTTGTATGGGCATTTGAAAAGGCCTCGTTCCTTAAATTGCACGAGGCCATTCATCATAAAACTGTGCAGCCAGGTCACTTGACTGATTCTGTAATGGTCCCGCTCTGACATCTGAAATGTAGCATCTGAAACACACCTGAAATGTAGGCCGTGTAGCAGACAAGTAGACCAGAATAGAAGGAAGCTGCCTGTTCCTGTCCGATTGCAAAAACGCGCTTTGCATTGCTCGGTTGTCTAAGAGTTGCAAACTTCAGTCGATTGCTTCCATTTGATACCGCCTTGTCTTGAGTGGCTGTCATACTTAGAGGCCCTAGCTTTCCACGATTCCGTGAAAAATCACGGAATTAATGTTTTTTCGTGGAAATGTAAAAATTATTTTAAAACGTTGCTTTTTGAAGCTGCAGCGAAACGCTGTTTCTCATAGTTTTCACAAGATGGCGCTACACGTCTTAAAACGACAGATCAAGTGAAAGCTGTCAAAGGTGATGGGAAAGTAGTATTTTCTTAGTAATAGTAAAAGGGTTTCTATTACCTCAGAATCTTTTACTGATGAAGAAATTTAATTTTATATTAAAATATTCTAGTCTTATAAAAAAATTGGCTAGGTGGCACAGATGCCACCCAAATCTCGAATCAAAGGGCTCAGTCGTAGCCATAGTCATCAATCCATCTGACCTTTGCGCATCAACATAAAGTGCATCATTTTACCGTTTGCTTTGTTTTTCGAGTTGGTAATTAAGATGGCTCCCACAGGATCTCATTTGAACAAGAAGACAGCCGCTGGTGAGGCACGAAATTGTGCTCCAATTCCTGGATGTGTTAATATCTGCCAATATTCCCCTAGAGAAAGTGGACAATCTGAAACTGAGAACATTTCTGCAGACCATGCGATGCACATGCGCACCATGCGATACACACCATGCGATGCACATGGTGGTTAGGTGCCTGCATCTGATGTGCTCCACCGCCGACTTCCAGAATTGTTTGATAAGCATGAAACAGCTTTGAAAGCTATGTTTGAAGGTACTACGGTGTCGGTAATTACCGATAAAACCACCGATGACCGATTGTGAACGTGTTGTTCGTCCACTCAGCCAGAAGTGCGAGTGCTTCGCTACAACCTGTACTTGTGGAAGTTAAATTCATGGATGAAGGGAACTCGTTTGTGATAGGCTGCATTACAACGAGAACACTCACAAAGTACACAATTTAATTCGAGGACATAACAGGCTTTGTAAGCGATAACGCTGCTTATATGGTGAAGTCATTTAATGAGTGCATAAAGCCACTGTGCGAAGGTGCTGTTTACATGTGTAGCCCATACAGTAAACATCGTAGGTAGTACATTGCAGGCATCCTTTCCCTTAGTGGACAAATTTGTCGCCTGTATAAAGAAGGGTTCCGACTGTCAAGTAGAAAGAGAGCTTTCTATAAATTTCATCTAGAAAAGTGCAGGATTCAGTGTGCCAAAACACCTCGCGAAAACCCTGCACCTCGATACGAGAACACCTCATCACGAGAACCCTGCACCTCGATAGTACGCACAGAGCCCATAGCAATTAGGTCAACGAGCGCGCTTCGCATGGCCATGACATCGGGTCCAATTTTGACGGCACTTCTTCCGGGGAAAAAAACAAACAAAACGTAAACCGTTCTATCAGACGCACCGACGAAAAATTGTGGAAAAAAAATGCGTCTTATACACCGGAAAATACGGTATACTGAATGTTTTGGAAATATTTGATGAAGCAACCCAGCTGATATGTACTGCAGAAGCCTGAGCAGCTGTTGTGAGTGTTCGTTGTGGTAACTTTTAATATTGCGGACTTGAGAAATGATCAAGACAAGACATGTTTTACAAAATTGCAATATACATCTACGTATTTGTTATAATATAATGGATGTGTAGCAAGACTACACTGAATGGTTTGGAAATGTTCGGTAAACTTGGCCAGTTAATACTTGAGATGTCAGAGTAGCTGTTGGGAGCATTCATTGTGTTTTGTGAACTTTCTTTGGTATTGTGAACTTGCAAAGTGATCAAGGCTAGACGTTATTTCCATCATTGGGATATACATTTATTTTTTTATTTTAGTGCAACAACCCTATGCTGAATCTTTTGAATATTTTTGGTGAACTTTACCCAGCCTATACTGGAGAAATCTCAGCCGCTGTTGTAGGCATTCATGTTGTGTTGTGATCTCGAGAAGTTATCAAGGCTAGACATTTTTATTATAATTGTGATATACATTTATTTATTGTAAGTGCAATAAACTAGTTATTTTTGGAAATGTTAGGAAAAGTGGAAAAGAAATCCTACTTTGGATGCCGCTTTGAGTCCTTGAAAAACCTGCGACAGGTCCTGGAAAGTCCTGGAATATCCTTGAATTTTTGCCTTGGAAACCTGTATGAACCCTGTGTACAGCATGCGATGCATTGCAGTATTTGATAAAAAAGTTGCCAGCCTGCAAGCAGCAGAGGGTCATCGTGTAGCCTGTCATAAAGCGTAAAATGCTTTGTTTGCACTCTGGGGATACTTGGAAGCAGCTGCACAGGAAGATTTCAAAGCACAACTGAATAAAGAAAACAATACACATGATGAGGCCCATCGGATTGCAAACAAAGTGAAGTCTGCAATGAATAAAGCGGCTAGCAAAGCACTAGTATATTTGGAGAAATCTGACACTTGGAAGTTCTTCAAGAGTGTGAGGTGCTTGAATCCTCTGCAAGTCGGGAGTCTCTCAGAGAAGAGGTCAGAGTTTGCAGGTGTGCCTAGACTTGGTGAAGAGTCACTAGTGCTAGCTGCTGAATGGCAAGTGTACCTCAAGTCTGCCCAAGAACTCGTCTAGTAACAGGGACTTAGCGCCATTTCTTTCTAAACAAGAAAATTCACGCGTAGATTTTGGTGTTCCAGCTTTCTAGGCAGCGATGGAACAGCTCACTCCAACGCTTTCTTCCATTGCTCTTAAATACTTGTCAATGCCGATCAACTCTGTTGCCGCAGAAAGATCATTCAGTCGCTATGGTGACATTGTGTCCCACAAGTGCCATTCTCTTAGTGAAGAGAGTACAAAGCATCATCTGATGCTCAGCCACAACAGCTTCCTTCAGTTTTAAATATGCAAGCATTTTTGGAGTCTGAAAGTTTTTAATCAATAAACTGTTACGTGTACCTTATGTCTGTTCAATGTTGCTGTGAAATTTTGCAGATTTCTCTATCTGGATTTGCAGAATTTCAAATTTTCCACCGCATAAAGTTATGGGCTCTGGTCATACTACACAGTTATCACAATATGCTGTAGCATTTCAGGCATGGTTTGAGCAGCGAAAGAAACATGCCATACCTAGTGACTGGCACTAGTGTCGCCATCTGTACAACAAGCGGCGAAGGTGCCCCTCACCGAATCAAGGAGCGAACACTGTTATCCGATAGGCTGACTCCCCTGTTTATTTTACTCTGTGTCCATGTCTTAGATAGAAGCTGTGCGTTGAAATTGTATCGTTAATTGCATAAGCATTTCTGTGCTTACCCAACAAAAAAGTGTCCGAGTGTCTGTCCATCCATCCGTCCTTCAGTCCTTTGCTCAAGAAGATCGCTTTCAAGAGAGAGCCAGCAGCAATGTTATCGCCAGCTGTGGAAGAAGACGACGAACGCACGAGCACTAGAACAGGGGTCAGTAATGGAACTCTGGCAGGATCAGTGACATCAGAGCCACCTGTGGAAGAAGACAACGACGAATGCGCGAGCAGTGGCAGGAGCAAGTCTCTGTGACCACGTGACGTGTGCAATCAGGCACACACTAGGCACACCTTTAGTAAGCCAGAACTGTGGAGCATCCGTGGCTTTGGATCGGAACATCATCAGCGTACCTGGCGCCACCACCTGCAGTAGTTGCTTGCCTCATCAGTTCACGTTGCACCGCCTTCTGCAGCAGTTCATGTCACTGCAGCGCTGTCGCAATTACCGTAATGGTGCCAAGAAAACCACAGCCGCTGAGCAGTGCTAGGATTACCAGCAGTGTCAAGTACTCACGTCGTTACTACAAAATGCTTAGGCATCATTCAGATAACTCCCTAAGGAGATAGTGCGTAAATTTTCAATACATGAACAACCACACATGCAAAAAGAAATTGCCATTACAAAAAAAAAGAGGCTGGAAATTACAGCTATTAGAACAAAGCAGGCTGTAGCAGCAAACACAATTTGTACTAGTTTCCTCTTGGGTCTATCGAAAAAGTATCGCACTCGTCAGGCGCATTGTAGATGACAAGCAGGATGGCCGTCTCCCCCTCGCGCATCAACAAAACCGTTGCCAGAAGAGCAAGCTTGATTTTCTTTTTTTTATTCTTGGTAACAGTCTGTCATATTTACTTCACTCGCCTGGTCACGTCTGCCATAGTCTGGCGTAACGCACATCATTATGTGTCGGAGAGAGAGAAATTAATTCAGGCAGAAAAATTATTGATGGCGCTTGATGGAGAAGGCGATATGCACAAAATGTGTTGTGGAGATGTAAGCATCACACTGGGAGAAATCGGCGAGTGTGGCACACCGGCTCAGGGGACAGGTGATGAGGAGGCATAGGGGCTTCACACAGAGGCAGCACTAATCAGCAACTTTCTTAAGTCACTGTGCAACTTTTTCAAATAAACTTATGCCCAGGAATGAATATTTAAAATTCTGCAAAAGTTAACTTAACCAAGAAATTACAATTCAATAAATATTTTGAGTTTCTCAACACAGCTGTGTACATTATGCCACTTGTGTTATCAGTCTAGAGGCTACCATTCTTTTTTTATTTCTTTTTCTTTTTAAAGAGTTTCAATAATCAAAGGTAATTGAAATGCTTTGTATAGGTAGTACTAGCACTATAGCATGCAGTTCGAGGGATCTGCTTTATTAAAGAAGTAGGTTATGTTTAGCGAACTTGTGCCTGACAAGCAAACGGCTAAGCTAGAGTTTTGCAGATCAAGAGTACAATGTTCTCCTTATTCTTGGGTTTTATGTGCCAAAACCATAATCTAATTATGAGGCAGGCCATAGTGGGGGACTCCAAATTAATTTTTCTGCACGCAATGCTCAGTCTACAGGCGTTCTTGCATTTCGCCCCCATCGAAAAGCACGCACCACAGCCGGGATTTGATCCCGCAACCTCGTGCTTAGTAGCGTAACGCTAAAGCCAATGCTCTCCTTCAAATGTCATCTTCACCTCGTGTCACGTGCTGATCGCACAGTGCAGTTGAATGCAGTGGCAGCACATGCCAATGCGAGCACATGTGTTCCCCACGTTAAGGTTGCTCTGTTTCATGAATGTGCCATGAACAAGTTGGAAGGGTGTAGGAAACCACATGTGTAATTTGCAGACAGCAGTTGGTGTGAATACAAGTGTTATACGTGCAGGGCACTTCACTAACACTTGTGTTGATAACACTAAAGCTATTTTCAATTTGTTGAGCTTAGATAGTCCTAGGACAGCTTACAAGCCGGTCTCACAACTTACAAGCTGCGATTTGTATGCCCTGTGAGCAAGCTGCTCTGAATGGTCCTGATTTTTTGTGGAACTTGCTGAACGAAGATGCTCACTTTTGTCATCTGGTTATTCCAATTGCTATACTATTGCAAAGCCAGTGATTAGATTTCAAGTCTAGTCATCCCATAAAATGCATGTGTGCCAGTAACTCACTCTTGCCTTTCTGTTTGGCAGCATTTTGTTGGAGAATTGTATTAGGTGTGTTCATGTGAATTATTACTGTGATGATGCTAAAGATTGAACAAACTTTTCTAGCCAATCTTGCACAAAGAGAAACAAAGGTTTGGAAGCCATGCAGTCTTTGACTTCAAGCCCCAGACTTGTAAATGCCTCTCTTTCTATGCTTTCATTTTGAAACTTTCATGTTGGTTTTCTTTGATTGATAGGTGTGGCAGCATTTCCTTCAGTATTTCCCTTCAATCTGAATACATAGCACCGCATGAATTGCTATAAATTGTAACCATATCTGGCTTTAACTCTGCCATGTGTATATTACATATTACAAAAAATAGGTACTGTGTATTAAAGCCATCTGCAGTGAAATTTCACTTTTGCATAATTGGTTTTAAATTAGTATATACAATTGAAGTAATATTGGCAAAGCTGCAGGGATAATAATAATTTAATTTTCAAATTACCACCCTTTACTGGCACCTTAGCAGACAATGTGGGCATCTGGTAGTAAGTGGGTATGACCGGATCCTAGAACCACGTACGAATGCTGATCATACCTTGGCACTGAGGTGAATTTATTGTTCAGTGCCTCCTTGCTATGATGGCCGGATGCTGATTGTTAACACTCAGGGTTTTGTATCACATCTGGTGAGCAGTAACTGTGGCATTTTTAAATTTTTATATCAGAAATGTTAATTTTTGTGAGCTGTTTGTGTTGCGTTCTCTCAAATGAAAAATTTTGCCACTGTGCAGCTATGAGGTAAAAAAAGTTTTTTTTGCATGGTTCAAAAATAATTGCACTTTGCCTTAAACAAACACTGAAAAAGTTAAAGGGGTGCTGAACCACCCTTTGGGCTTGGTGAAAAAACATAGTCCGCGGCTAGCGTGTGCTGCTGTGAACATCTCAGCCAAGTTTTGCAGGTGTGCGCGGCGCGTGGAACTCACAGGTGAAGCGCAAAGTCACCTTTATCTCAAACACTCTCTTTTCAACAGAAGCCTGCTCCTCTTTTCTGGACGTGTTATCGCGTAATAGAGCAGATTCCCAAACGTGGCTGCTATTGGCCAATAGCTGACATCAATCAAGAAGGGTGTTTGGATCAGTGCACTTCTTCCTACTGTTACTGTGTATACTTATTGGCGAACTTCAATAAGCAGGCTGAAGTAAGCAAACATCTGCTTTTGAATTTGAATACTAATTACGTACTTGTGGAAGAAGCCGAATATTGTCTGCTCACGCTCGGCCGCCGCTGCCCGCATAAGAATTAAACTTTGGCCACCCTGCTTTTCAATCTCGTAGCCATTGGGTCCCGCTAATTTCGACTTGCTTTGAAGGCTCAACTAACCTCGAACCACGTGAAACTTCAGGCCAAACCACACGCGCGCACTCACTTCTGGACGCGCCTTGTTAGACACCTTGGCAGACTTATTGATAGCGCTTCAAGATGTGCAAGTTGGATTTGGCTACTATCCGTCAGTCAAGCTGGTGAAGGACAAAGCTGGTCCGCACCACGTAGCATGTAGACGAGCATATGAGCACGAGCACACACTCAAGCCCTGTCGTGCACAAAGCAAACACTGCGCATCCGCACTACAGTTCATGTAGCTGCGGTCTGCTACATACGTAGATACTGCGGCCGCTGTGGGGTGCCGCAGCGAGTCCACTGTCTCAGCGCACTGCGGCTCACTCAGGAACCCCGCGTTTCGCTTATGTTTAGTGCATTGTAAGCACCAAAATCGGAAGTAGTGGTGTCTACGTTAACATCTAAAATCAAACTGGAACAGTGCGCCACAGTGACGTTCAGTAGGCGGAGCATTGTGAGCGTGCAGTGCTCCTCCGTAGCCTTTGCAGTGCAAGGCATTGAAGAAGGCGGAAGCACAGCGAAGGGTGCATTTAATTGCCAATAATACCGCTTCTGCTGGATGCATTGAAGTACTTCTTGCGGCAAAGTATTTCTGAAATACCCTATTTTAACTTCAAATGCATTTCTCCTCTTCAAAAAAAAAAGTGGTTCAGTGCCCCTTTAATGGTAAGCTTATTTCACAGGTTTGGAAGCTTCCTTTCATAGCCCTATGTAGACGGTGATCTTATGTTTCAGTGCACTCATATTTCAAAAAATCTGAAAACACACAAAAAAAATTGTTGCTGTGTAAGTTAATATGTTTACTTGCATATGCTACCAGGTATGCCACCCAATTGCAATCAGCTGTCTACTGCTCAAGACGGGCCACAGAAAAATGATGTAAGTCACAGTTTTAATTTTATTCTAGCTGTTTTTCCCGTGGAATTTCCAATTTAGAATTTTTTGCCAGCACTGTGTGTGTGTTATTTTCTTCCTCGGCCCTTGTCCAGTCGCGCTGCACATTTAGCCATGAATGCTAACCAGCTAGCCCGCCAACATGCTCTAGCCATTTTTTTCCCACTTTTTTATGATATGAGCAATAAATGTCACTTTTGTCTCTTTTTTAATGCCTTCTAGGATATTATAAGGTATTATACGTTAATATGTAAAGTGTTTCTTGTATGAACTCTTATAAAGCTCGTGGCTTGAAACTTCAATGCCTATGAAGCATGCTTTGTAAAATATTAGCGTCACATCTGCTATATGAAGCTGTTGTACATTGCAGTTGGTACGGAAACTTGTATGACAAAGGAAAAAGTACTACCATAAAATTTTAGGCAAGCGCAACCCCCCCCCCCCCTGGAGTTCGCAATAATAACCAAGTTAAAGGGACCCTGAAGCGATTTTGACAATTTTGTACAAACTTACTGAGTTATTAGGATAGGTCCTTCTGATCATTAATTGAGGCATCTAAGCACTCCGCGTAAAGCGTGTAATTTATTATAAGGTTTTCATAAGGCACATTGCTTCCGATCGTAGCATGACAATCGGCTGAGTTTTCAGCTGTCCCTAACCAGGTGACATGATTTGACCATAAGACGTCAGTAGGGCGAACTATCCGATTGGCGGCCCAGGGCGCATCATCAATTCTTCCAACAGTATGGTGAACAAATGTTGTTCGTAATAGTTGAAATGCTAATTAATTTGCTTCCATAAAAAAGAAAGTAACAGAACGAGAATGCACAAGGACAATTTATCCCTAAACTCAAGCACTTCCTCCAGACAGCAAGTGTCGTCTGCTTGTGTTACGACATGCTCCATTTTGACGAGTCTTTTCGCGAATGCCATGGTTCGCCCTTGTTACGTTGTGGGCTGCAAACATAGTGATTTGCTATATGTCAAGCTGCGACATCGTGTCCCTCTACAAGGCAGCAGACGAACTCAGTCGCTGCAGCTCATCGAACTGTTGGTATCCGATCGGCGCTAGCATCTACGCATTTGCGGCCGTCACTTCACACTGGAGCATTATTACCACGATACAGTTTTAGCGTTTTCGGTATTTGGGTAAAAGCATGCATAAGTGGACTGGGCGTTTAACGGGATGAGCGGAGGCGCAAATGTGAACAGACTGTACGGTGCAGCCACCTGGTGGCACAAAGCTCAACCAAACAGAACTGATATAGCAGCAACCAATTGAGTGTATTGTACTTGCTTGTGGTGTAAATTTTCAGCAGGGGAGTAATCTTGAACACATCTTTTTAACTATTTAAAGTGTTTTACACTTTGTTACAGCAATATTAGCTCTGTGTTTGGCTGGTTGAGCTCTGAACCACCGGGTGGCTGGACCGTGCAGGCCGATCAGGCCGGTCACGTACGTCTACGGTAAAGCTCTTTCATCAAAGAGGTAGTGGCAGGGAGGGGCTTTAGTTTACGCCTCCGCCCATCCGTCCAAATGCCCAGCTCGCCTGTGGTTACCGGAATACTGGGCATGCTCGCAATGCACGCTGCTTGAATAGCTCTCGCTGGGTATCGACGGCCAGGCGGCTAGCGGAGAGGTTGGAGAGGCTTTGCAAGCTGGCTCCAGGACAACCAGAAGTAGATGACGCGTCCTCATATCATGACGTAGAGCCAGTGAAGGTGGAGCTTAGCCCCGATCTTGACGAAGGACTTGAGAAAAGGCATAGCTAGGGAGGAGGGTAACCTGTAATCGTCCATAGCTGTCTTAATATGAGACACTTCACTTAAATTGTGACGCAAATGTCTTACCGAAGCTGTACCCTACACGTCTACAAAATTTGTCGGAACCTGTCTCAGGGACCCTGTAAGGCGGGTGGCGCTTTCTCGGACTTGCTGCAAAATTCAAGATGGTGGCCAGAAGTTTTTTTTTCTAGAAAATTAATAAACGCGGGTCATAGCGATGCACAGAATGATCAAAATCTTCATTTGAGCAGAACTCTAATCACTCTGAAATCCATCTAAGGACTCCTCGGAGTCTGTACCAAAAAATAGGCTGCAGCATTCGGCCTGCAGCCCATCGCGATGTTCCGGAGGAAATGGCGCCAACGTCGGACAGTCAACCATGCAGACAACCTTCTCTGATCCGTTCAGCGCATTAGACTACAGCTCTTGAAGCTCTGGGCAACGGTTTCCTCTAGCACAGGTTCCCATGCCGCATCCACAAATTAAGGCTGTCTTGACGAGACGGCTTCCGCAGATTTCCTTTCGGAGTTTTTTCTGCCCTGCTCATAAACTCCTCCTAGCTCCTACGAAGGTTGGCTTTGAACGGTTGGTTCCAGTACACGTCAGCCGGCTGCAGTAGGCTCGTGCAGCCAGCCGGCACGTATGCAATGTCCATCTCCTGCTCCTCCAAAGCATCCTTTGCTGCCTGCATCTTATGAATAGGCATTTGGTCTAGCACCAGCAACCACTTCACGTCGTCGGTGTTAGGGCCTGAAACTCGGCAGCCACTCTTGGAGTTTGTCGGAGGACATCCACCCGATCTTAGACGCAGACACATGGACATTCACTATGCGAAGAAAAAAAAGTATGATTAGTGCAATCTCACTACCCCACGCTTAAAAAGAAAGAGAGGAACCCACCTGGCATGCTAATCTTCAAGAAAGCCTTGTTCGCAATAGTGCCGCTTGGCTCCTTCAAAATGGCGAAGGGTTTGTGGCCAGATGCGCAAGCAGTAAGTGCAACTGTGAGGCCTCGCTGGGCACTTCCAGTATTGGTGATCCGTACTTTCCCCAATAATCTTCGATCGGGATGCTGGACAGTCCATGCGGACCACTGTCTGGTCCATGTTGGCCATAATAAATGGAGTATAGGTGTGACACAATCGCAGCTTGTTCATAGGTGATCGAAAGGCATGCGCTGCTTCTGCATGGTCATCTGGCATCTTCTGGCTTTAATTTGTTGTCTGTCACATGGAGATGCTTAAACACTGCTTCCACTTGGCTATATAATGGGTTGAAGCAAAAAAGTTTCCTAGCTGCAGGCTCCTGGCTATACGCAAAGCCTCTTCTGTAAGCAGCCTTTTGCTAACAGCACGTCCGGCACTGCGCTTGCGCTCAAAAAACTCAAACAGGGTGTTGTCTACCTCCTCGCTTAACAGTGGAGCACTGTTGCTCAGCTTGCGTCGTAACTTCGACTTGCCGAAGTTTTGTTGCAGCAAGGTTTCAAACTTTCCATTCCACTCGCGGATCCGTTTGCGATCGATGTTGAAGTGCCACGAAGTCTCATGCACATTTCGTCCAGCTTGTCGATGCCAGTGCACCACTTAAATTTTCTTTGCAACCTTGTAAGAACGCATCACTGGCAAGCGGACGACAATGGTGACTGACGATGTTCATGGGTTCAGGCACGCCAAGTCTAATGGCTACCGCTAGAGCAATGGCTAGATAGCTAGAGACGCAGAGTGAGCAGTATGGGGGCAGGGGCACTTGCTCGGAAAAGGGAGGCAATTTCAAGTTGCCAAAACTATGGTGGGGGGCGCTTGCTCGAGATTTTACGGTAAATTGTGAAGCTTGTGGCACATAATGTTCTCAAGTGCTTATGCTCTTGGGGAGTTTCCATACATTCTCTTTCTTTTTTTTGTAAATTGTTGGGTAAAAATGAATATTGCATGTGCATGTTTTAGTGTGTGACTGTGTGACTGCTTTAGTGTCTGGAATTGTTCCAACAGTTGCACCTTCTGCCCATGTGACCTGGGCATGGAATACGCAGAGTTAGAAATGAATTCCTCCTGTATGAAGTCTGGAACTAAGTGATAGTTTGGGCCATGTTTCCAGTACTGAAAGTCTGGTACTTGGTTGGGTAGAGGCCAACATGGCCACTATGGCTGCGACATGTTACACGAAGGTCCAGGTAAAAATCCAGTTGAAAGCCCTACTGTAACCCTGCATGGTGCAGTTAAGTAGTGTGGGAGCCAATCCACAAGTATATTCAGAAGCAGAACACCTTCTTGGTGGGTGAGACTATAGGGAAAATAAGTGTCATGCAGAGGTACAATGCTGGCATCTTCATCTTGTGGTTTGTATCTAACTTTCTTATTTCTTCTTTTACATTACATTGGCCGACAGGTGAAAGAAGAATACAAGGTTGGCTTTGATTCTGATTGGCTCCTCAGCTTAGCCTTCTGTTATCATAATTGATCCTCACATTTCAAATAAACACCTCTCATCATAACAGTATAGGTGGAGGTGTGTGGTATATGTCCATGGAGACCACACTGAAAGCACACAGGTGCTTCACACACCTCACTAAATCTCCCACGCATCAACGAGGCCAACTTCATTCTTTCCTTGCACCTGTCGGCCAATGTAATGTAATGTAGCATTATTTTGTAAGCAGTAATCATACACTGATTGTTATTGGAGAAAATGGTCTGTTTAAATGCCTTAAAGAAGAGTAGTTTTGGGCATTCTATCATAGCAGGCCAGTGCGTGACGCAGGAGCTGTGAAACAAACGTGAATACAGCCGATTTCCGTTAATTTGACCCTGACGGAACTGACATATTTGATAGAATTATACAGCCAGTCAAATTAAACAAGATGCAGAAAAAATGCCAAAACACACCACTGATTCATTGAGCACTATTTGCCCGATTCTAACATTTCCCCAAATCAAATGTGCGCCCCTTTTCAATTTTTTTTAAATTAGAAAACTAACGTATAAATGACAATAAAGCTCCTAATCAAAGAAATGTAACCCGAACCCAAGCTAGAAAAATGGGCAAGGGCCCAAGTGTGGCCGGTTTTCTAAAGTCAGCTTTGCTGCAATGCAGTTGTGTTGTGCGGCATTTAGGCCCATATAAATGCATACTAAAGTCAGCTTTGCTGCAATACGGTTGTGTTGTGTGGCAGTTAGGCGTATAGAAATGCATAAGTGCCAGCCGGTATCGAGACGAGAGGAACGATACGACCTTCGGTAGAGCCAGCAATGAATGAAGTGCCCGGCGCTGTTTATTGAAATGATATATACACGAATGGCTGGAACCACTTGAGTGGTGCCCTCTGTTAGATGGGTAAGCAGCATTAGTTTTAGTGGCGCCACTGTGGAAAGAATGTAACAAAACACAACACTACATCTTCCTTTCCGAGATCGGATTTACAAGTTCAGCCTCTTGAGTGGCACCTCACGCCTTCTGGACCTTGTAGCCTGTTCGGGGATGCCACCCGTGTCCTGCCTGGCACTCCTCTCGTGCTTGCCGGGTGATGCTTGCTCCTCCTGGCTTGGCCTCGGGCTTGGAAAAAAGGTTGGAGATGTCAGGTTTGGTTTATCGGGGGATGATGCACTTGAATCTGGAGTGGGCTGCTCGATTGCAAAAGGCACCAGATGCTGTCGGTTTCGCTGCATTACACCCCTGGGTGTTTCCACAATGTACGAGCATGGTCTCTGTGCTCTGCTGAGAACCTGAGCACGGCACTCGGCATCAGTTACCCACACTGCGTCCCCTTAAGAGAGGTTCCGAAGCGCTCCTCACCCCATGCCAACGGTTAAAGTTCTGAGCTTGCCGTTTCTTGGTGGTGGTGTCCTTTTGGGAGAAGATGTCTGGTGGTGGTATTTCTGGTAACAGCTTGCTGTGGTCCCTGGGTATGCTTGTTGATAACCGCTGACCCATGAGTAGCTGGGATGGGCTGTAACCCGTGACACCTGGTGTGTTGCGATATGCTACCAGTGCCAGGAAGCAGTCATTGCTCTTGCAGAAGAGATCCTTCACAATGTGCACTGCCCGTTCTACTGCACTGTTTGACTGGGGGTAACCGGGACTGCTAGTAACGTGACTGAACCCATAGTTTTTCGCAAAGCTTGGAAACTTGGTGGGACAAGAACTGCGGTCCATTATCACTTTGGAGCCGGTATGCCGAATTGAGCCATGACACTCTTGACAGCCGAAATCACCTCCTGGCTGGAAGTGTTGCATAGCGTGATGACTTCCGGGTAGTGTGAATAGTAGCCCACATGCAGCAGAAAATTTTGTTCCTCCAGGTGGAACAAATCTGCCCCCACTTGTTGCCATGGGTGCTCCATTGAAGGTGTTGGTAGCAGAAGCTCAGCCCGCTGAACTCTTGTAGTTGCACACTGTTCACACGATTCAACCATTGACGCAATATGTTTGTCTATGTTAGGCCACCAAACAGTCGCGGGCACGTACCCTGCACCGGTTCATCTCCTGGTAGCCCTCGTGGATTGCATCCAAAATGTCCCTTTGCAGAGCTTCCGGAATCAAGACGTCCTCTTTTAAGAAGCAACTCCTTGCATACCGTCAGCTCCCCTTGATACCTCCAATACTTCAAGAAGTTCGATCGAACCTAGCTCTTTCGGGGCCAACCTTGTCTGTAGTCTTTCACAAGGGCAACGCACTCGCCATCCATCGACTGGTGTTGACCAACTGCTTCAAGGCCGACTGATGTGTCATGCTCAATGTTGCTGACAACCTCACTCACGTACAACTCCACTTGGTTTCCCTCAGCTGTGGATGCTGGTGTGGCAGGGGCTCTTGAAGGAGTATCAGCCCTTGCCAGCAGCTTCCTCGGAACGTACAGAATTCTGTACTGGTACCTCACGAGCTTCAGTCGAATCCTTTGGATTCTTGGTGGTAAAGCATCGACATACTCGTCAAACCGCTTGACTGTCTATGCAACTGCCAATCCTTCCATTTCCATCTGGCTGTACCTTTGTTCCATTGGTGTGAGGGAGCATGATGTGTAGGGCACAGCTCTACGCTCCCCACTCGGCTGGTCTTGTAGCAAAACAGCACCCAAGCTAAACGAACTAGAATCTGCGGATATGATGGTCTGGTGCAGTGGGTGGTAGTTCGCCATGCACATGTTGGACGACATCATATCCTTCAAACTCTGGAACCCATCCTGCTGGGCCGGTCTCCACGCCCACTCACTTTTCTTGTTGAGTATTCCACAAATGGGTGCCATCACCTCTGACAAGTGTGGTGAGAACCGTCCCACGTGGTTGGCCATGCCCAATAGTCTGCAGAAGCCACCGACATCAACCGGAGGTTCCATGCGCCTGACAGCGGCAAACTTGTCTGGGTCCATTGAAATACCACTGCCACTAATAACTATCCCAAGGAACTTGACTCTTGTAACACCGAATTTGCATTTAGACTTACTGAGGGTCAGCCCAGCATTCCTAAGATGACCCAGCACTGCTTGAAGCCGGCAGTCATGCTCTGCCTGGTCTCGGCCAAAAATCAAAAGGTCGTTGATCATATTCTTGACGCCAGGGCGGACGTTATCCCGAACGGCAACCGACAGTAACAATAACATCCAAACGGCGTGATGAATGTAGTTAATTCTTGAGATTCTTCTGCCAGATTTGATGAAAGCTGGATGTTGCTTCGAGCTTCAAGAACACTTGCACATTACTCATAAGTCCCAAAACTTGATCTACAGGTGGGCAATATGTGGTGCTCTCGCAACACTACCTGGTTCAGCTTGGTAAGGTCGACGCAGATGCAGTATGAACCGCACGCCTTTTGTACAATGACCATACCGGCGCACCACAGTGTAGACTTTGTCACGCGCCTGATAACGCACTCCTCTTCGAGCCTGTCAAGCTCCGTCTTGACGGCACCGTGTAACAGAATGGGCACCCTTCTTGGGACTAGCAATGAGTAGGGGTCTGCATGTGGTTTTAAGCGTACAGTCAAGCCCACTGATAACGAATCTGAGCGTCACGCGGTGTCTGTTTGTTATATCCTTAAGTTTGTAGTAAGTGGACCACAGCTAAAAAAATAAGGTGCTAGTCCAAACCCATTTTTTTTTGCAAAAAAGTCCATGATGCTCGTATGTTTCTGCAGTGCACATCCAATGAGGGTGGTCTCCAGCTTAAAATAATGAAAAGTGGAAGCGTGTTATGTAGCCTTTTGCTACAGGCGCGCTTGAGTACTGGCTCTGAAGTTTCATCGTAATCCGATTCCTTCGCGTTGCTCTCGGCCCGCACTTCATGAAGGATGCCTCGTCCGTGCATGGTTCTGCAATGTCAGTGTCTTCATCAGCAGAAATAAAACCACCCCAGCCAATGTCATGGCCTCCCATGTCAAAGTCGACGATGCGCTGCCACAAATCGCCGCCGGACTGATCCTCTTCAAAAGTGCCAGGCTCGCCATCAGATACTACGTCGACGAAGCCGGCCTTGCGGAAACAGTTCCACACGCAAGCGGCCGTAACCTCCGCCCAGGCCGCCTTCACCATCTCAACAGCTGAATACAGTGAAACTCGATGTGGCAAGTTGGCGGCCGGGCGGTCATCAGGAATGAGCAAGCGCTCCACATTGAGACACCTATACGATGCCTTAAAGGCATGTATTATGCCTAAATCCGCTCTGCACTTTCGAAGTCGTATTGGGCGGCAGGAAAAGTCGAGTCACTGCCATCAGAGAAGTTAGAACATGGTGCACTGACCAGTTAAGCACAAGCAGCACGTGCCTGCCTTGCCTCTGCATGTCACGGTCAAACTTGCCCAGCCACTCTGTGAATAAATTGCGCGTCATCCAAGCCTTCGCATTGTGCCTGTAGCGCAGCGGCAAAAAGTTCCGAAACCAACGCGGCTACCCCCGGAGCCTTGCTGCTCGGCGGGCGCACACGGTTGCTCGGGCAGCGTGGAAAGAGTGCATGTTGGCTGGGAGAGGGTAGCTCGCTTGAGAGGTGCACGAAACAGGCAGTTTACCTGTGAGGAGGCTCGAGAAAACAGTCCATGCACGCAAAGGGGTCAGAGGCCATCGTTATATCTCACAGTGCGGCACCGGGTTTATGCCGTCCATTCGCTGTAACCGATCGGCAAGGCTCAAAGACGTGGGTTATACGTGTGATTTTGTGCCATTGAAATAATGTCTATTTTGACGGTCGCGCGGGTTTCGTTCGTTTAAGCGAAAGTTCGTCTTAAGTGGGCCCGTTATATGTGGGCTCAATTGTATAGCGTACGCTTCCTGTAGCTCGCCTAAACCACAAAACAGCTGGTCGGATGTCGCCTGGTTGTTTTCGGTCTCGACCACGGGATCCACGAACTTGACCACACCCAGCTCTTGGATGGCAGGAAACCCCAGAAGTAGTGCGACCTGTGACAGAATTACGTACAGCCGCTGCTTCACCAGCTTGTGCTTCCATTGCAGAGTGGCGAGAAACGTTCCTAGCACATCCAATGGTTGCCGCGCCGGTCCCGCGAGCTCCCCTTCTGGCGCCTCGAGATGTGATGAAATCCCAGAAAATGTACCGGGGACTACTGTGACCTCTGCGCCGCTGTCAACTTTAAAGCACAGAGGCATTCCATCAACTTTTACGTTGACAAACTTGGCCCCGGGCTCCGCTGCTCGAACCGACTGCACTTAATTTCACAAGGGAAAGTTTCTTGCCAGCACGGCACACTGCTGCGAAGTGTCCCTTCTTGTTGCATTTGTTGCAGGTCGCTTGGTGCGCGGGGCATTCTGAGCGCAGATGAAAAAACTGTCCGGAAAATCCGCAAGGTGACGAAGAAACATGCGCTGCATTGTGCGTCTATCGCTGATGTGGGCGGTTCTGCGTGACTTTCATTGCATCCACGTTTATCAGCCCGGGATGCGTTACTGCTAGCGAGCATGCCAAAAGATTTGCTTTTTCCTTTTCTGTATCTTCCGCCTAACGAACGCACATAGCGCTTCATCTAATGCAAGTTTCGGATTGCGGCAGAGCTGTTTGATAACTTCGTGTTACGAAGGCCAACAATAAAACGGTCGTGGACCAGTCGCTCTTCTGTGACGCGTAAAGCGTAGTTGCAGCGCTTCACCATGTTTACTAGAGCTGTGAAAAACGCATCAGCAGTCTCACCTGCCTGTCGAACGTGTCGACGTAACCTTGTGCTCTCATACATCTCGTTGGCGGCGTGTACAAAATACCCGTCGAGCTTCCCAACGATGACACTGAATTTTGCATAGTCTTCGTCCTGTACTTGCAACGAGCATTGAATGTCCCATGACCTGGTTCCCATGCAGTACAGCAGCGTTCTGGCATGGACTTCGTTGCCCGCTGAATGAAGACCCATAGCAAAACTGTAGTCCTTGAAATGTTGGCGTCATCTTTGCCAAGCCCACCGGGTTCTCAAAGTCTACTTTATTTCAGTATATTTTACTTCAGTATACCCTAGAGGCCCTCAATTGGAGGGTATTACATAAGGGGGAATGCAACATCATGAAAGATAACTTTAAAACAATATACAAGGTAAAAAAAGAGAGGCGAAAAACATTCATGGCAATCACACTCAGCAAATAGAAATAAAACATCTAAAAAAACACATCGTAAGCCTAACTTGTGTCAAAGTTTTGTTTTGTGTAATGCAGAACAATGCAATGGTTATACAATGCAAAACACTGAAATTTAGCACTACGAAACAGTTCTTTTTAACTGTAAGAAAATATAAAAACCTAGAAAAGAAGAGGAAAAAAACAGGGAGAGCGATGACAGGGAGAGCACGGTTGAAGAACATTTAGGGCATAAGATACGACCGAACAAGGTTCTGAAATTGATTAAAGTCGAGTTCTGTGGCAATTTCAGATGGCAGGTTATTCCACTGGGTTGTAGTGCGTGGTATGAACGAATTAGCGTATCATGATGTGCGGCAAAAAACGCGTTTTAGTTTGAAAGGATGATCATGACGAGGGAGTGTAGCGGATGGGGTATGAAAAAAATCTTAATGAAAGGAATCGGTGGTGATAAAGCTTATGAAAGAGTGTTAAGCGTGCTAGTTTGCGACGAACTGACAAACTTTCGAGTTCAGCACGCTGTTTTAACTGTGTGACGCTAGTTGTTCGTGAATAGTCAGAAAAAATAAATCTCGCAGCACGATTTTGCAGAGCTTCAATATCATTAACAAGGTACTCTTGTTCTGGGTCCCATAAGGCCGACGCGTACTCAACCTTTGGTCGAAATAATGTAGTGTATGCTAGTTTCCTAATGTGGGGTGAGGCGTGTGTTAGACTACGTTTGATGAGGCCCAGACAGTGGTTAGCAGATGCTAGAATGGTTTCAATGTGGCTCTTCCACGTAAGATCACTGCAGAACTGGAGCCCTAGGTACTTATAACTAGAAGCAAACTCAACGTTAGTGTTGTTTAATACGTAGGAAGTCTGAAGTCTAGTAGTTCGATTAGTAAAAGACATAAATTGAGTCTTTGAGAGATTTAGTGACATTAACCAAGTAGTGCACCAAGCGCTTACAGAGTTAAGGTCAGTTTGAAGAGCCTCTTGATCAATTACAGAAGAAATATTACGATAAATTACACAGTCATTTGTGAAAAGTCTGATTCTGGATGAAACACTGTCTGGTAAATCGTTAATAAAAACAAGAAAGAGTAATGGCCCAAGAACGCTGCCTTGTGGTACGCCTGATGTCACCTGGCCACATGAAGAGTTAAAATTGTTTACCGATGTGAACTGCATCCTGCAAGATAAGAAGTCTTTAATCCATGCGAGAACTAGAGGATGAATGTTATACCTTGCCAACTTTGTCAGAAGACGATGGTGTGGAACACGGTCAAATGTCTTCGAGTAATCAAGGAATATTGCGTCGACCTGAATACCAGCATCTATGGATGAATGCAGGTCATCAATAAAGCCAGCTAACTGAGTGTCGCACGAATATCCCTTGCGGAAACCATGCTGATACTTAAAATTCAGTTGTTTTTTCCAAATAATTCATAACCTGTGAGTGTATGGCATGTTCTAGTAGCTTGCAGATTGTACTTGTTAAAGACATGGGTCTGTAGTTGAGGGGTGAAGAACGCTCGCCAGACTTGAACACTGCAATGACCTTAGCCATTCGCCAATTGCTAGGAATGCTCGAGTTAGACAAGGATTGTGAAAATATGGCGGAGAGTATACACGACAGTCCTTCAGCTGTCTTTTTAAGACTGTTGTGATTGAATCCATTGTGGTCACACATAGATAATAATTTTAGTCGGCTCACCAAAGAAAAAATACCTACTTCGTCAATTACTATTTCAGACATGCCCACATCAGAAAGTGTGTCCAATGTAGGATGCGTAGTCATATCTTCATGACTAAACACTAAGGAAAACATGTCATTTAGAATCTGCGCACACATAAAGTCCGGAACTACCTCACCATTTGAATCTGCGAGGATAACATCTGGATAGGAAATCGGATTTGTTGTGCGCCAGAACCTGTGAGGATTAGTGATAAGCATCGATGCTAAGTCATGATGAAAAAAAATGCCGACGTGTTGTTTTAAGCAGGGATTGGTACTGGGCATCGCATTTTTCATATCGTTTACATGATACAGACTGTCTGTCTTTGTCTGCGTTTCGATAGAGATGCTTCTTTTTGTTATTGAGACGTTTGAGTTGATTAGTAAACCAAGGTGTGTTGCTGCATTTTATAGTAATAACTGGTATGTACCTCTCAATTAGTCTACAATACATATCCCTAAATAATACACAGTTTTCTTCAAATGTTCGTTAAAAATGGTCCTCTAAAAATTTGTCGTTAAACAATAACAACTTCGAATTGATACTTGCATAGTCAGCTTTTTTAGAGCATCATATGCGCTTAGATGTAGCTTTCTTTTTGTTTGGCGTTTGCGTCAGTTGACCAGTGATGATCACATGATCGGACAAGCCATCAAGAAGAGTAATATGTGAACAGAAGGTGGGGTCATTAGTCAGAATGAGGTCAAGGATATTGGCTGACGTGGTTGAAGAGCACGTGGGGTCTGTAATGAGTTGTGTTAATGAAAAGTATAGACATGCATGAAGGAAATCACGTGCTTCAGTTTGTGAAGCTGGAACAGACTGACCGTTCCATTGATGGGGCGGTTGCAAGTGCAAGTGCAATTGAGGGGGCAGTTACAAGTGGGGCACAGCAACTACCATTACTCCCGTAGTGGCAGCCGAAAGTGGCTCACTGTCCATGGTTTTGTCGTCCAGAGACATCATCGTCAATTTGAAGCACATCCCACTTCTGACACCATGTTGAGACGAGAGGAACGATGCGACCTTCGGCTGGGCCGGCAATGAACGAAGTACCCGGTGCTGTTTATGAACAATGATATATAGGGTGTTTCAGCAAACACTTTAAAAAATTCTTAAAGCTTGCCTGTGGCAGATAGCACAATTCTAGTTCATGAGCTGGTCTGCTCAAAGAGGCAGACCTTAGTTGCATAAGAAATTCAAATGTATAATTGAATAATAACAAAAATGCACTAATTAAGTTTTTAACTAATTACCTGATGGCCCATATTGCAATCTACAAATTGTCGCCGTGGAGTTCGCAAGCCAGATCCACTTGTAACGAATTCCCGGGATGACACCAGTTTCAAGATAATAATTCCCGAACTTTGCAGAGAAATGCAATGGCGTTCCAGTTAGGTTCTAAACAAAACGTCGCTTTATGCATTGAAGCACAAAATTAACTGGAACGCCAATGCATTTCTCCGCAAGGTTCGGGAATTAATATCTCGAGACTGGTGTCATCCTGAGAATTAACTTCAAGTGAATCCGCCTTGAGAACTCCACTGCTACAATTTGTAAATTGCAATATGGGCCATCAGTTAATTAGTTAAAAACTTAATTAGTGATTTTTGGTAATTAGTCAATTATGCATTTTTTTGTGCAAATAATGTCCGCCTCTTCAAGTGAACCAGCTCATTAACTAGAATTTGGCTATCTGCCACAGGCAACCTTAAATGAATTTTGAAAGTGTTCGCTGAAACACCCTGTGTATACACGAATGCCTGGAACCACTTGAGTGGCACCCTGCCCTCTGTTAGATGGGCAAACAGCGTTAGTGTTTGTGGTGTTAGTGGCGCCACTGTGGCTTGGATGTAACAAAACACAACACTACAGCCGGGATCTTCAGTCAGGATCAAATTAATGGAAGTCTACTGTACAGTGCAAATACAATGCATAATTAAAGGTTGTGCATGCACTATTAGCAACTGAGCACCCACCAGCACCCATTTCGCTGGTCATACCTAAAAAATACAAAAACAATGTGAAAGATATAGGAGGAAACCAACTTTAAGAAACAAGACAAAATTATGAGTTAATCCTATTCGTCTATTTCCGACCTCTTTTTGTGCATGGCATTTACTTTTCTTGTATATCTTGGGTGCAGATGTGGTGCAATCTCTTGGAGCTTTCTCGGTGCGCAGTTAACGCTCTGTTACTCGGTCATAAAACAAGGGGAAACTTCCAAGATAACATGGAGTTTTGAGCTGAGCAAAATTTTTATGCAACAGCTGCACGTTGCAAAACATTGCACAGTCACGTGCCTGCTGTCCCCCCCCCCCTGCATGTGATGACACTTGACATATCACTTGGAGCATGCTCATATCAGCACTGGCCTCGTGCAGATGATTCTGTGGCATCTACAAGTCCAGCGTGCGCCGCACGGCCACGCTTGTTGTGAGTACAGTTATAGCTCACGGTGTGCCAGTGTGATCACCAGAGTCAGCTGTGCAGATGTGGAGTAATGTGAAGAGCGTTATTGTTTCAATGGCAGTGTTGATAAAGTCCCAACATGAAAGCTGTCTAAAGGGGGATTAGAAATCAGTATATCTGGCAGAAAATAACATCTCTTCACAATTATCCGCGTCTGTGGCCTCTAGATAAGCCCCCTCCTGCAATTCCTCTTTCTGTTCCCTTGCTTCCTACACATTCATCCTGCAGGTTTTCACCTAGCTTTTCCCTCTACTTCTGGTTTATTGGAGCATGGCTTATGGTGCTGTGGTAACTTCAAATCGTCAATTCTGGTGCTCCCTCTGCACTTGGCTGTCAGCCAACACTCCGATGTAGATAAGATAACCTTGTACCTACAATGTAAGCTGTTACTGAAGCTCTTTCTGCTCTGCTATTCGCAGGCTGCACCCTCTCCGGGCGTGGCGTCAGTGGTGATTGCCCTTAGTCATATGGCCGGGAAGTTGCAGCTGTGCCGCAGCCACAGCAGCAACAGTTGGTCACCTCCTACTCTCCAGTGCGCTTCTCTAACATGCTGCTCTTTGAGCCACCAGCACCCACTGTTAACCTGGCTACTCAGCGCTCTAATGACCCCGTGGGCATTGATCTCCCGAATGGTAAATGTCATTCCTTAGTCTTTTTCTCCAGAAGAAGTCGTTGCCGTGAATGGCTGTTCTTGCTGCACTTAGTACCGACCCTGTCCGCTTCTTTTCTGTGACTAAAAACAGCTCGCACTTTGCCTTGTGACACGTGAGTGCCTCACACAAGGTGTGAAGCCCTTGCCTTGGGTAAGAAAGTGCAGTACACCCCACCGGCCCTTGGTTTACCTTGCCAGAGTGCATGCAGCAGTGTTTTAAAAAACCGTCGAAGAGGTGTGAGAAGTTTAGCAATGCTAGAAACTGTTTATGATGTGTCGCCACTGAAAGTTGCACACCTCGTGCCTCTTTTCTCGGTACCTTTGTGTTGCCTTCAGTTACCAACAACTCATCACTGTTAAAATTTTAAAAACTTCGTTAAATTCCTCGCCACGTTTATTTGCCCAGGATTCAAAAATGCTTGTGTACTGATGTTTAGCAATCCTACAGGGGCCCCAACCAATTCAGCGCTCCACCACATTGTCTATTAGTGTTGGTACATAAAAATCAATTCAGTCAGTTAGCTTTGAACAGGTGGTAAGAACAAATAATATTATTTAATGTTTTAAAGAAAATTGGGACTGCCTAGTAAATAAAAAATAGTTATAGCATTTTGTAATATGCTTATTACTTGACTCTTGTTTGAGTGTTTGCTTGTTTGAGTCCTTGCTTCTTTTTAGTACATGATGTACAGGGGTCTCCCGCCTTATTAGCTATATCACGCGCCATTTTAGTGCCTTTAAACAGCGATAATCGGCAAGACCAGCAGAAGTACTCTAAGTGCACTAAGCACTCTCCTGTGCAAGAGTCGTCTAATGCGATGTTCCCTTCAGGATGACGTACGACCATATTATAGTGTTCTCGCTCGATATAGCTCAAAATGCACGAGGCTGTACTCGTTTTTTCAACTAAGAGTTAAACCAGTTTTCAGCAGCCATGGTCAGAATTCATGACATTGCAGGAAGCCTGTGCCAGAATTTCTTGTTTGCATTGCCACCCCCGCCCTCCGTTTTTACATTAGTCACTTACCATACCTCCAGTCATAATGATTGGCATTTTCTGTATTCCGAAAGTTTAATCTACCAGTTCAGCTTAGTATTCCTCTTTAGGGCACCTTCATTTATTGTGCTTTAGATATTTCTTGCCACAAGTTCAGAAAGTTGGGCAAGTTATTGGTTTGATAAAATTACTGAAAAAGACTGCAATTTGGACAGCAGGACACAGGAACCGACTATGAACAGTAGATTTATTCTTGCTGACATGAATGTACAGTTTTGTGTCGTATCCCAAATTTCATTTTCAGCACTGTTCTTTATTGACATAAATAGGAAACAACCTGCCCGATAACAGAAGACATTTGCATTGATAGATTTCCAAGTGCTTGTAAGCAACTCGTCTGTTTTGCTGCACAGAAAGGAAATACAGTCAGCTTCCATTCATTCAGCCTTGACGAGACCAACAAAATTGTTCTAATTTTCCAGCGGGTTGAATCAAATAAGAGATGGGAAAAAAATGCACATTGGTGATTCATTTGACAGTATTTTTCCCAGTTCTAAGACGCTCCCGAATGTAATGCACAACCACATTTTATGCATTCAAAGTAGAAAAATAATGTACAAATGACAGAGCTCCTAAACAAAGTATAAATTGAACGTGCACAAGATTTTTTAGCAAGAAAAACATAGCACGCCTCCGATCCAAGCCAAAAAAAAATGAAATCAGCGACCTTTATCTTAATGGAATGTAACTTTATTTGATTAATCTCCATTGTGATCACTTTTAACGCTGTCTATGAAGAACCACAACAGGTCTGCTAATGTTGAGGCTAGTTGGCATGCATTATGAACTGGATACAATGCAGTAAGGAAATGGAAGATCCAATGGCCAGAAAGGAAGAAAAGGCCCCTTGGCTGCTTCTTCCGTCTGCTTGCCACACTGTATCCAGTTCATAATACATCTCATCCTCCATACGGTCCATAGCGTGTTCGATACTCTGCACTTATCAAACGACTCTGCAACAATCGCAAACTGTATGTTCGCCCTTGTCTACACTTTGCTATTTTGTCCTGCAAAACATGCGATTCTCTGGAATGTTAAGATGTAATGCGTCTTGTTGCCACTTGCTCAAGATGCAAAGTAACATAACGTTTGAATGTGGTTTTGTAATTGGACTGAAAGTGGTGCATCATAATCGTCAGGCTATGCGATCTCTCAATCGCTCTATCTCACTATACTCTTGCCATCCCTAGTCGCCATCTTGTGGTGGAAATGGAAATGATGCAAGCTTGACTGGGATCTGATGGTAGGCTGTTGTGGATATGGTTTGGGTTTCATTAGTCATTTGTTTCGTATTGGATTACACCACCCTAGTGATTTTCAGACAAATTTCCTTAGGGAAAAAAAAGATGTGCAGCAATAATTTATGGAACAACCGTTCTCACTTTAAACTGATGCATTTTCCGAGCCCTAAACTCCGCCAAAAATAACGCTGCCATAACTCGCGTCACCACTGTAGTTACCATTTCGGTTGGGTGTGACCAGCCAAGTTTGAATTATCTCTGAAGGCTAATTTAGGATTTAAAAAATGAAAAAGTTTAGTCCCATAGTTTAGTATAGGCTCCAGATGGGACCTTCAGGCAAGATTGAATTAACCAAATTATTGAATTAACGGAAGTCTACTGTCACATGTAACCTATAGCAACATCTTTTTTGTTTAGTTGATCTTGAGCTTTGTTAAACTGAGGCTTATTTTCAGGCAGCATGTGTGCTGCTTTGTTTTTTTAAAAACCCTCTATATTTGTCAGTGGGCATAAATTTGCTGTTGTTAGTGAGTGTGTTTGTGGTGAACCTTTCCTCTGTTCATTACAGTTTTGTGCCGTTTTTCAACACCTAACACTTTGTCCGGGGATATGAAAAATGATTGTAATTGCTGCTTCTATCTCTCTGGCCTTCCAGATGTGCCAATCCTGCGGTTCTTCTACAACATTGGCTGTGACGTATGTTCTTGCCTTTCCCACTCAAGAAACTCATTTCCTGTTGCTCGTTATTGCTGGTTGTGCCCTGACTCAGACTAAAAAACCAACCATGCAAATGCACTCTCCGTGCTACCATCCTTGGCAACCTAAAAATGATTAGGTAGTGCAGAGCACAGCAAAGTGCACATGTAATCAATAAAGAAAGTTACTTGATCCACTGTTTCAAACACTAGCTAGGGCTTGTACAAATTTCAGCCTGCTTGATCCAGTGCTAGTTGAAGCAATGGCAGAAAATAAATATGGTAGACAAAAGCACGAAAGGTGCAACACACCTGAGCCAACATTCATGTCACTGTGAAAGGAAGGTCTATAATTACGAATGTGACGAAAGAATGTGTGTGTGTCTGGTGAATGGTGAAGTTCTCACACAAAAACATGCATTAACCTAAAATTTCAAAATCGCATTAGAGGAAACTGTGGAATGTTTGGCTAATCTGTACACAAAATGGTCTGCAGGTAATGTGATGAAAATGTCAATAATTCACTAGGGCCAGCCAAATATTCACTATTTTCTAATATTCAATCGAATGCTATGCTATTCCGTATTTGCTTCGAATTGAATCAGCATTCATAATTTTCAAATTATTCGTAACTAGCGTATATCAATTTGAAAATGTAATCGACAGTTTTGATTTCAGTGAGCAAGTTAAAATACATTGCCATTGACGCGACTCATAGCCAAGATAGCCAAAACGAAACCACCACTGGGCCAACTTGCTGCCAACCAATTTTTCAATTACCAACGTTTCATATTCCGTGTGGCATCTTGCTCAATTTTTCTGACAATTCACGCACAGGGTGTTAGAAAATCTGGAAAATGGTGCAATTCAGGTTGACCTCCGTATCCTCAGTTTCCTTGATGGTTTCATTTCTCAGGCAATCAAACTGCAACTTCACTCGCCAACATCTGGCGGAGGAGTGCTGATAAGGCGTAAGAGCTAAGGCATTGTCAGTGTCGCCGTGACGAAAATTTTCCAAAATCATTGCGCAAAGTTTGCCCCTTATTGAATGGCTCAGTGATGATCATGCCGTAGATACATGCACAGGATAGTGATAAGACCATGATTGAGTGAGGGGAGTCTTTACTGCAGGATTCAAAAGGCAACGACGAAGGTGGACATCATCATCATGAAAAGGAGAAGATATGTATTTTTTCATCATTTGTAAAAGTTAATGACTCGATCAGTCTCTAGCAATTCTAGTTAAAACACTGGAGCCAGGGCCGTGTTTAATGACATCTCGCATATAGCCGAGACAATTGAACGAGTCTATTGTCAAGGAATGCAGATCCAAAAAAAAAGATTGCTTACCCTGTGAGTTATCTTTGTGGTTTGAGTCAGCTCAGGGAGGGGCTGTGGGTATGGTGGTGCCAGTGCCTGAGTGTTCACCGTATACTTTTAGTCCTCTTGTCGATTTGTGACGTCAATTGCCTGCTCCCCTTCGTTGCTTGCTTTCTTGCCTGGGTGAGCTAAAGAACGCAGGGGCCAGAACATTGAATTTTTCTCGTATTGGAGGACAATTAGCTTGACAAAAGACGGAAAGCGAGCTGGACATTGCCTGCTCTGGCAATACTGAATTCCAGGCGACTGAGCCGCAGAAATGGCGTGTGGGTCTGCAGGTGTCTGCCGGCGATTAGCTGTAAGCTACAGTGCACGTTATGTTCGTCTATGCCCCTACTGGACGGAATGGGTTAAACTCACGTTTAGATGAAAAGTACCAAGCCTAAGCTACCAACGCTGTGCAGTTGGCGTCGTGAAGGTCACATGCAACATCAGCACTTCGCAGAAGCACGGCACATGCGACACACATCGAGCCATGCGAGACGCCCCCGCGGGTTTGAGTATCACGAAATTTAGTATGTTGATCCACAACACTGAGTAAACGTTGGTAAATAAATGTTCTGTACTTCTGGTCGCACTGCCAACGTTGTAAAAAAAATCTTGAACTTGCATTTTTAGCATGAAAATATCTGCAAACAGCACTGAAATAAGCTTAATCTTCTAAGCAAGTAAGCCGCCCCCCCCCTCTTTTTTTTTCACTTGTGGAGCTTGTGTCAAGGGTTTATGCAAAAACCACAACTATTCACTTCAAACCACACAATGTGTATTTTTACTGGCCTACTTGCAGCAAATGCTGTCGCACTTTTCTTCAGCCAAATGTGTAGTATACTTAGTACTGCTATTCGAACTACAGTCAGCGTGTAATTTTTCGAACTTCCTACGGTGCCACGAAAATGTCCCAAGTATTGGGCAGTCCGAAAAAAGTAATGCATGCCCCCTAGGGTTCAAATCACCACAGGCACATCTGAAATAGCTCTGAAGGCCTGCCAGGAAACTTGTTAGGTGTATCGGTGCTCGTACTGTGACAGGAGACAGCGGGTGCATGCATGCAAACTTTAAGGAACACTGCGTACTGTCTCATGACAATGGCCCCACTCTTCATATGCTTCTAAGCAATACATCATATGTGCTCCACTGCATAACACTGCTTTATTGCGGCAAAGCTGATATTTGGGAACTGGCATTATGTAATGCAATGTGCTTTGCGCACTTCAAAGCCATCAGCAAGGATTTCAAATGCAGAGTCGGCACTATTGCTGACAGTGCCAAATTGTTTCACTAAAAAACAGCACTGAGCTGCTGGATGCTTGGTTGTGAACATTGAAGCAGCTATGCCTAGCATTGCTGCGGTGGTGGCTACGGCTGCCATCGGACCGACATACAAGAGCACCAGTTTAGGGCTGCAAAGATAATCGAAATGGTGGCAGTGGTGGCTTTTAATAATGCCGTTTCATACCTGCGATCATGGCAAGAGGTTCAGAAAATCAGATGGGGAAGGTTTTTTGCGTCCGAAACTTCAGGCGTTCTTGTACATTGATGTATAGGGTGCAATGCGGTGCAGCAAAGGTGTCCAAATTATCGGGCATGTACAAAAAAATCAGTCATTGACAGTATTTGATTCGAAATAATTCAATCAAATTACTATTCACATCGAATTTGCCCTAAAGTTTAATATTCGCCCATCCCTAGAAATCACTGGCAGAACTGCCCCAAACACTTTGTGAAAATTAGGTGCCAGATTAGCTGGCTGATATTTTTGTAATCAAACAAAAACTGCACAAGAAAAGCTATTTAAAGTAATTGATTGCTCTTCCTTAGTTGCTAATTTACTTCTCTGGATGAAATCAGGTGTATTTTACAGCAAAGTAATTGCATTACAGACGAGAACCGCTGATATTGGTCGAATTGGCAAAAGCAACTCCAAAACACACTGCCAATTCATTTGGCAGTATTTGCCACGATTTAACATGCTCCCGAATTGAACGCACACCCATTTTTTATAGATTCAGAGTAGAAAACTAATGTAAGAATGACATCATAGCCTCTAAACAAAGTAGAAATTTAATGCATGCTTCATTTTATAGCAAGAAGAAAGCAGCATTCCTCCGATTCTGACACAAAGAAAGGACAAAGCCAGCAAACTTTACCTTCACTGAAGGGGACTTCGTTTACTTAATGTTCATTGTCATTACTCTCAGGCAGCTCTTTATCGCTGTCTATGAAGAACCAAATCATCTCATTCTTCATATGGTTTGTAGCATGTTTCATATTCTGCACTTATCAAACAACTCCGCAACAATTGCAAATGACATGGTGGCCCACACCTAGACTAACCACTTCACTAGTTCATCCTGCGACGCTTGCAATATTTCAGAACTCCACAAACAAATGACTTGTTGCTATCAGAATTATTCACTCGTAAAATAACTTAACATTTGTATGTGCCTTCGTAATCAGATTGAAAGCGGTACGTCGTTGCCGTCACATTATGCACTAACTCATTCTGTCACCATCTGTGGTCGCCGTCTTATTATGGCTGTGGCGATGATGCTGACTAGGCTGACTCTGTGGTAGGCTATTGTAAGTGCCGCAAGGACAATTTAGGTTTCATATCGGATGGCATCGCCCAAACGATTTTCGGGTGAATTTTCTTCAAAGAAAAGGTGCACATTAGAATTGGGTAACTAATTCATTGTGAGCTATCGTTCTTACTTTAAAATTTTCCTGAGGCAGGTCGAAAGTCAGCATTTTCAATAGGAGGTGAGGCGTGTTTATTTGACACATTCCCTGTACCCTAAACACCACCAAAATGGATGCTGCTGCTATTGGAGTCGCCACTGTGAACACCATTGGGATCGGGCAAGTGCATGACGACCAGCCATGCCCAAATTCTCGAGCGAAGGCTAATTTCAGGTTCAAAATTAACAAGTTTGGTCCCATAGAAAGGTATGGGCACTGGCTGGGTCTTTCAGTCGGGATTGAATTACTGGAGTCGAATCAAGGGAAGTCTGCAGTATTTTATTTTCCTGTAACATGTACTAGTGTAGACTTTGTTTCTGAAACGATTTGATTAATATTTTTAATCTTGAATACAGTCGACTTCCAATAATTTGATTGTGATGGGACCAATGGAATTTATTGAATTATTCGGCGGGTCTAATTTATAATATAAAGAAGGAAGCAGAAAAAAAAATGTCCAAGCACATTGTTGCTTCATTTGGCAGCATTTACTTGACTCTAGAAACAAGGAATGCAATAGATTTCATACTCTCTGCCGATCCAAGCGTAGTAAAGAATGTAGAAGTGTTAGGTAAGGTAAAGTGCAGTGACCATAGGTTAGTGAGGTCTAGGATTTCTCTCAATTTGAAGAGAGAAAGAGTGAAATTAGTCAAGAGGAAACAGGCCAACCTAGACGCAGTAATGGTAAAAGCAGACCAATTCAGGCTGGTGCACGCAAACAAATATGCAGGTTTAGAACAGGAAGATGAAGATAACATAGAGGTAATGAATGAAACCGCAACTAGGCTGACCTCAGAAGCAGCGATTGAAGTGGGAGGTAAAGCACCAAGGCAACTAGTACGTAAGCTCTCCCAAAAAACAAAGGACCTAATAAAGAAATGACAAAACATGAAAGTGTTCAACTCAAGAGATGAGATAAAATATGCTGACCTGTCAAAACTGATCAACAAGAAGAAAGTAAGGGATATTTGAAATTATAACGTGGGAAAGATTGAGGAAGCCGCAAAATATGGACGCAGCATGAAATCAGTAAGAAGAAAGCTTGGCATAGGACAAGGCAAGATGTATGCACTGAAAGATAAGCATGGTAATATCATCAGCAATTTCAATGACATAGTAAAAGCAGCGGAAGAATTCTATACTGACCTGTACAGTTCCCCAAACAGCCAAGCTACTTTCATTCGAAATAGTGATGAACCGGATACAGAGGCTCCTTCTATAACCAGCGATGAAGTTAGAAGGGCGTTGAAAGACATGACCAGGGGAAAAGCTGCTGGACAAGATGGAATAACAGTAGATTTAATCAAAGATTGAGGAGATATCATGCTTGAAAAGCTTGCGGCCCTTTATACGCAATGCCTCACAACTTCAAGTGTACCAGAGAGCTGGAAGAACACCAACATTATACTTATCCATAAGAAAGGAGACGTTAAAGAATTGAAGAATTACAGACCCAATAGCTTGCATTCAGTATTGTATAAAATGTTCACCAAGATAATTTACAATAGAATCAGGGCAACACTTGACTTCAGCCAACCAAGAGAACACGCTGGCTTCAGGAAGGGATATTCTACGATGCATCATATCCATGTCATCAATCAGGTAATTGAAAAATCTGTGGAGTGCAATCAACCTCTCTAAATGGCTTTCATAGATTATAAAAAGGCATTTGATTCAGTAGAGATACCAGCAGTCATAGAGGCATTGCGTAATGAAGGAGTACAAGGAAATATCTACCAAGGATTGCACAGCAACCTTGGTTCTCTACAAGAAAAGTAGAAAGTTACCTATCAAGAAAGGAGTGAGGCAAGGAGACACAATCTCTCCAATGCTATTCACTGCATGCTTAGAAGAAGTATTCAAGCTCTTAGACTGGGAAGGCTTAGGAGTGAGGATCAACGGTGAATATCTCAGCAACCTTCAGTTTGCAGATGACATTGTCCTATTCAGCAACAATGGAGACAAATTACAGCAAATGATTGAGGACCTTAACCGTGAAAGTATAAGATTGTGGTTGAAGATTAATATGCAGAAGACAAAGATAATGTTAAATGGCCTGGCAATGGAACAAGAATTCAGGATCGCCAGTCAGCCTCTAGAGTCTCTAAAGGAGTACGTTTATCTTGATCAATTACTCACAGGGAATCCTGATCATGAGGAAGAAACTTACAGGAGAATTTAATTGGTTGGAGTGCATACGGCAGGCATTGCGAAATCCTGACTGGGAGCTTACCACTGTCAAAAGAAAAGTGTGCAATCACTGCATTCTACCGGTGCTAACATATGGGGCAGAAACTTGGAGGTTAACATAGAAGCTCGAGAACAAGTTAAGGACCGCACAAAGAGCGATGGAATGAAAAATCTTAGGAGTAACGTTAAGAGACAGGAAGAGAGCGGTGTAGATCAGAGAACAAACGGGGATAGCCGATATTCTAGTTGACATTAAGCGGAAGAAATGGAGCTGGGCAGGCCATGTAATATGTAGGATGGATAACCGGTGGACCATTAGGGTTACAGAATGGTTACCAAGAGAAGGGAAGCGCAGTCGAGGATGGCAGAAAACCAGGTGGGATGATGAAGTTTGGAAATTTGCAGGCGCAAGTTGGAATATGCTAGTGCAAAACAGGGGTAATTGGTGATCGTAGGGAGAGGCCTTTGTCCTGCAGTGTACATAAATATAGGCTGATGATCATGACGATGATGACTTGATTCTAACGTGCCCCCTGTTTTTCTGTGCTCATAGTAGAAAAAAAATGTGCACCCAAATGTAAAGCGCACCCGGTTATATTTAAAAGAAATAAAAGTAGCACACCTCCAATCCTGGCAATCAGAAATAATAATAAAGTGGGTAACTTTACCTTTGCAGATTGGAAATTTATTTACAAATAATTTTCGTTATCGCCCGTCTCAGACAACCTTTTCTTGTTGTCTAAAGACCACAACATGTCATCCTCCTCGTGGTGTTTGATAGTACACATTTTTCGAACCACTATGATACAATCATGAGCAGGATGGTGGGCCACGTTTAGACTCATCCCTTCACCAGTTTGCCCTGCAATGCGCACAAATCTCGCCGAAAGCATGTGACGTCAGGTTTACATTTCAAATAATACTTTTTTTATTTAGCTTTCGGAAATAAAGCTTGAATGTGCCACATTGTCGTCATCATCATTACCATCCTACACAATATTCGCCGCCATCTTATGACAATGGGAATGGGGGCAGGCTGTGACTAATGCCATGAACACAGTTGCCATTTCATATTCAATTGAAACATGCGGGAAATTTCTGACCAATTCTCTCTGAAAGAATTCATGTGTTAAAATTGGGAGAAATGCTAATCATTGATAGTGAGCTGCTGTTCTCGCTTCGAAATCTCTGAAAGGAATGCTGAAAATTGGCATTTTCGGAGAGAAGTAATGTGTCTTCAATGCATTTACTGTCCCCTAGTGCCATCAAGACATATGCAGGAGCATGATGGGGGTCATAGAATAATTAGGGTCACCATTGGGGCCACCACTTTGGTTCTGTGCATGCATGATGACCAACCAAGTGCAATTTATCCGACAAAGGCTGATTTTGTAATAGAAAGTTTGGCCCATAGATAGATGCTGGTCGGAAGCGTCAGTCGGAATCGAATTAACCGAAAAATTCATTTAACTAGAGCAGAAACAAAGAAAGACGACTGTTTTTGCATAGTCCTAATAGTTATGCAAACATAAGTATAATCTTCATAAATGTAGCAAGTTCTTGCCCCTCCTATGGTGCATTGGCCACACCAGAAGCTTGTGTAACAAGTGAAAGCCCATAAAAATGCTGCTGAGAGATGTCATAATCTCACCAGCATTTGCACTTCTTTTCCTCTCTTTTATGTGCAGGACTTTCAGGTGCACGGCCCCGCTCTGGAGCCGTGTGTGTTCACATAAACACAGGGCTACAATGGAAACTTTAACCTGACAACTGTGCCATATGTGGCTGACTCCAGCATTGTCATGCCTGATATCAGACGCAGTACATTAAACTCTGCAGCAACTACAAACAGCTTCATTGAAGGTCAGGATAGTATTTATCATTCTTATTTACTGAAATATAATGTGACGTGCTCTTGCTGACAATTTCACATCTCAAGGCAACATGTTGGCATAATTATATAGCACACGCTGGTGCCATTTACAGCAACTGTGGCTCATAACTTAATGCGATTTGCTAGAATGTAATTAATGCGACACATTCTGTGCCTCAAATTGGCACTTTCTGGTAGGTTGGTAGATAGGTTCCGGTCTAGGTTCCTCTCTGCCTTGCTTTGGGTCTTCGATAAAAGGAATTGTGTGCAATGGTGGGCTTTGAACCAGGTTTCTCTGCCACTGCAGCCTGATGCTCTGTCCTTTAGGCCGTAGACGCGTGCATGCTTCTGTCATGCTAACTAGCAGTTTGAGATGATTGGCATGTGTTACGTCGCATAGCACCAATTTGCTTCTGAAATTGAGAACACGTGCACGCACACTGGTTTCCATTAGGCCAAGGACGCAGTAATACGTTAATGTGTACCCACTTAAAACATACTATCATTTAAAGTGTAGTTGCGATGAATTCCCAACCCAGTCTCCATAGAGCCTAATGGCTGCGTGCTTAAACAGCAGTGGCTTGTCGTATGCCTACCGGTTGGTGTGTAACACAATCACTTTTTGTTGCGTAAATGGGAACTGTGAGGCCTCAACTCGCAGTGTGGCTATCACCATGCTGTGCCGCGATACATAAAAAGCCCGCCGTGGTTGCTTAGTGGCTAGGGAGTTGCGCTGCTAAGCACGAGGTTGCGGGACCAAATCCCCGCCACGGGGGCTGCATTTCGATGGAAGGGAAATGCAAAAACGCCTGTGTACTGTGCATTGAGTGCACATTGAAGAACCCTGGGGTGTCAAAATTAATCCATAGTGGGGGACCACGATGGCGTGCCTCTTAATGAGATTGTGGTTTTGTCATGTAAACCTCAGAATTTAATTTTTTAATACATAACATAGTAGCCTGATCACTGGTGTTTTTGAATGAATGTGTAGCAATAATAATAGCTCAGACAGTTTTTGAGGATTCTTCTGTGAAACTTCAATGAAGCACCTCAACACCACGAATAGCAATTCCAATTTGCTATTTTTAGTGCAAGTACAGAGAGCAAAAAAAAATCTCAAATATATAAAATATTCACCTGGCTCGTAGTTCCCAACTTTGTAAGTCAGATCATGGCAAAAAAATTATTATGAAGGTTTGTTGGCGTCAGTACTAGCCACAGTGATGACCATGCTATGCGGATAAGCAGTAGCTTCACAAATGTGAAAACAGGTAAGTTCCCGTTGTACAGAGAGCAAGTGTTTTTACTGATTGCAGCATGTAGCTGGTTCTTTATTTACTGCATTCATTAGGCTTGCGAAGAAATGCTTTTCAGGTCAGGGAGCATGCAGAAGCCTCCTCATACTTGATGATTCCATTCGATCAGCTTTTTGGTGCAAGTATAATATGGTCTAGTGCGCATTTAACTGGCGCTGAAGCTTCCATGTGCTGTACAGTGTTGGACAATATTTTACAGTAGTGAATAAGGGCACTTAATCAGGCGGTGTTCAAAATGTAAGAGAGTAGAGCTAGTCAAGCTTCAGGTAAAGGTTGGTGTAAAATCGACTGCATGCTCTTGTGTGAGTGAAAACTCTGCACGACAGGAAGGATTGCTCTTAATAATTTGTACATACGCTAATGGGTAAAAGCAACCCACGGTGCTAAAAATGAAGTTGCATTTGATAATCAAATTAACATGCACTCATGATCATCTACCGCTGTTTGAGGCATTGTTAGAACAGCCTCTATGTCGGATAGGAAAATTGGACAACCCGAGGGAAGCTTCTGTGTCTTTATTGCTGCCGTCATTTAAAAATTATGTTGCCCAGTGGACCAAGCACTAATTTTTCGTAGTTTTTTTTGGGAAGTGCTAAGAGCACTGGAGGCTAGCTTTGACGCTACCTCCAGTCGAAGTTTTATCTTTCCAGACACCCCTTGCATGCCAAAAATGGTGAAATTGGACAAATTGTTCAAGTTCAGTCATTTCAGACGGTGCATGACGTCACTAGTAGAAAAATGCTACCAGAAATGTTCAAAACTGCTAGAAAAGCATTCAGTCAAATTGATTGATTTCTATAGGTGTGGTAACAGGCCCGTAGCCAGGGGAGGCCCTAGGACCCAGGCCTGCCTGAAATTCTGATGGGGAGGAGGTGTTCTCCAGCAGGGCTCCCGCCACCCCGATGCGCAAAGAAACTTTTCGACGCTGAAGTGCTCAAAACCTACCTTCGCAACATCTGTGTTGAATGATTGAATGGGTTGGCTCTGATGTCGCTCTGCAGAGAGTCCGTTGACGTGAGCAACATAATCACAACATTTACGAAGAAAGCACAGACTTGTGTTTTAGGCTTCTGAACTTAAAGAGTCAGTGCAGAGAAAGGCCTTAAAGCAAACGGATGCACCGCGCTGCGGACTTGTGGGACCTGATGTAGATCACTGCCGGGACTGTTCCACACGAGATTCCGGGTGAACCTCTTCTTGAGTGTGCTTCAATACAACGAATATTTCCACTCTTCATCTTTTTATTTTTGGCTCTGAGTAATGCTGTTTTATTTTTATTAATGAAATCTATTGAGCCGAATCGTCGGCATAAAATTATTATACTGCTAGGAAGATTCATCTCAAAACTAAAAATATAAAACTAATAATAAAATAGTATTTAAAAAGTCGCATAATGTACACACGGTCATTGTTACCGAAATAATTGGTGAAAAATAGGTGCTTCCTCAAATAGTCAAGGCTTTCAGCAAGTGCTCCCCCCCCCCGCCTCCTCAAAAAAAAAAATCCTGGCTACAGGCCTGGTGGTAACGAAAGAATGAGGTCTTAGCAACATCCATTAACCAGTGTCAAGTAGAGCACTGCACTGGCCCGGGCCGGGCCGTCCGAAGCGTTTGTCGGCGGGCTCGGGCTCGAGGCCGCGGGCCCGGACCGGACTCGGGCTTGAAGCCACGGGCCCGGGCCAGACTCAGGCCCGCTCAATGAAGGGCCTAAGTAGGCCTTCGAGCGCACGCGGCCGTTATGCATTGCATGGTTCAATGCATTCTGTGCCAAGCTGAAGTGACACATGCAAGATGACTGTCATCATCATCAGCCTATATTTATGTCCACTGCAGGACGAAGGCCTCTCCCTGCAATCTCAAATTAACCCTGTCTTGCGCTAGCTGATTCCAACTTGCACCTGCGAATTTCCTACCTTCATCACCCCACCTAGTTTTCTGCCGTCCTGGACTGCGCTTCCCTTCTCTTGGTATCCATTCTGTAGCTCTAATGGTCCATCGGTTATCCATCTACGCATTACATGGCCGGCCCAGCTCCATTTTTTCCGCTTAATGTCCACTAGAATATCGGTTATCCCCATTTGTTCTCAGATCCACACCGCTCTCTTGACTGTATATCTTATCACATGACTATATCTTATCAAAGAAAATAGTAAAAGAGATGGAAGTTCTAATTTTTAACAGCGGAGCTGTTTCAGCCGGGCCTAATGTGTCTGCTGAATCCAAAAATGTGGGCCGATCCTGGCAGCAGTGCAGAAAGGGTCCAAGCACAATGGCATATACACCTGTGAACTAGCGAAGCTGAGCCTGGATGTGTCTAGCTAAGAATGGTGGGGCTAATTGCCTATCGATAGGCAAATGATGGCCACTAATAGCTAGTCGATAATCGATCAATAATCAATAAATTCCCGAAAATGCTGGGGATGACTTGGTAGTGCTTAGCCTAGCCCAAATACGTGGCCAATACCTCACGATAACCAATCGAAAGCCAATCAATAGCTAATCGATAATGGATCAATAATCAATGAATTTGGATAACTTGGTAGTGCTTAGCCTATCCCAAATATGTGGCCAATATCTTGCAATAGACAATCGATAGCCAATCAATAGCTAATCGATAAAATAAATTCCGGGAAATGCTGGGGATTACTTGGTAGTGCTTAGTCTAGCCCAAAAGCCAGGACTATAGCTAGGTGCCCATCATCTCTGCTGTCTCTTTAGCATTGCGCCGCCAGTGCAAGCTAGGCAATTTTTTTTTCTTTTCCGCAAAAACGAACATTGTTTCGGTGTAAGGAAAAATAAATTATACAAAGAACCACTCCTCAAACCATTTCCATGTTACCGCGTTTGCGATCGCACTATTAACAGTGCCGATACTATGGCATTATTTTAGCGCTAAGGCCAGTTACTTTTGTGCTTCAATGCATGAAACAGCATTTTCCTCAAAAATGTTAACTGGAACGCCCATGCATTTCGTCGGACACTTTGAAAATTAATATCTCGAAACTGGTTCAGTCCTGAGAATTCGTTCCAAGTGGTTACGCCTTGCGAACTCAGCGGCTATAATTGTAGATTGAAAGATGTGCCGTAGAATAATTAATTAAAAAGTTAATTCGCGTAATTATGTTAAATATTCAATTAGGCATTTTGTCCATCCATTAGTCCATCCATGTCAGAATTAGCTTGGAACTACATAAAACAATTAGCCTCCTTAGAGCGTCGTCGCATTAATGCGAACGCAAGAAATCCTGAGACATGGTCAATTCCATACTTCAGAACATTCTATAAGCATCAGTCGTTAATACATTACCTACCATTCACTTTGAACAGATACAAAAATGGCGGTAATTTCAGTAAGAAAGAACTCAGCTCACGCTTTGGTCGCTTGTAATGTATCTGATGTGATTATTATTCTGCCTTTATGTATGGTTCTGAGTATATAATGTAAATCCTGTTTCGTTTTCTTAGCAAATGTTGATCTTGTAAAATTCAGTCTCATGCTATGTTGTATAGCTGGTGTTGCGTTGTTTTGTATAGCTAGTATTGTTATTGTAGTGTTGTTTAAAATGCATTCTGTTAAAACTTTTTTCCAATTCTGTTAACTCGCCGTGATGCAAATATTCTTTGTCTTTCCACTCACAGCTATTTCATCTATGAGGAATTCCAGCGACAGCTGGAAATTTATGTGAAGTATTGTGCATGTGTGCATACTGTTTGCTGTACTATTGCCTTGCCTGGTCTTATGGATCACGTCAAGCTACTTATGTAGCTTTTAGTCCAAAATGACCATCTAGCATGTAAACTGGACAATAAATTGATTTGATTTGATTGATTTCATTGGACACTTTGAGAATTATTATCTCGAAACTGGTTTAGTCCTGAGAATTCGTTCCAAGTGGTTACGGCTTGAGAACTTGGCGGCTATAATTCGTAGATTGAAAGATGTGCCATATAATAATTACCGTAAAGACCAGACTATAGGTCGAACCGGAATATAGGTCGACCCCCCAACTAACCAATTCTAAAAATGAAAAAAATATTTTTCAATGGCAAAAGTACCGAAAGCCACCCTTACCTTTAAACAAATGCGACTCAGCCGGTTGCACAATGGTGACAGTAATTATTTAAATGTTGCTCCGTGCCGTGATGATAAGGTGCTGACAAACACGCGAGTCGATGGTCGCACAATGCGAAGCCCACGGCAACCCGCCAGGTTGCCGTAGGCTTCCGCGTACTGAATCGACTTTTTCTTGAAGGCGACGGTGAATTGCTGTCGGCTTCCGCTCATCTTGAAACAATATGTGAAAAAGCAGCCTGAACGCGATTGCGAAGGCGGCTGTTTACTTTATCTGCCTATTGTTGCAAGACGTCCGTAGTTTCTCCGCCAGTGTCCGGTATATAAGACGAGGGTCGACTTTTCGCAATGGTTTTTTGAAAAAAAAGTTCGACCTATATTCCGGGTTTACGTTAATTAAAACGTTAATTAGCGTAATTATGGTAATTCTTCAATTAGGCATTTTGATTTCTCGTGGAAGTAGTGGCCGCCACATCGAGTAGTTTAGATCAAGAATTATAACTGTGCTATCTGCCACAGGCAATATTTAAAAATTTGGTTCAGCTAAAATGAAACGCCCTGTATATTTGCATGCTAAATGACGTCATAGAACCATATCGTACAAATCAAGGTAAGTGCATGCGCACCACCAGAAACATAGCACTGGCAATGGGCCGGATTACTGATGTTCACGTAGGAGAAATAAAGATTTCGGCCTTTTATTGCTTATATACTGCAGCCGATTACACCTCGAGAAGGTGAGGCTGACAGATACGGTACAATCTGTAAGTAAAAAAAAAAGAATTTTTTTGTTACAGGCCAGGCCTGATCACGCACACGCCGGCCTAGCTAAGCTTAGTAATGAACGCCCGGGCCCGGGCTGGGCCTGGGCTCAGTAACACGGGCCCGGGTCGGGCCCGGGCTTGGAACCATGGGCCGGGCCCGGGCTGGTCTCGGTCATGTACGCCCGGGCCGGGCTCGGGCTTTGTAATACGGGCCCGGGCTGGACTCGGGCCTCGTAAAGCGGGCCCGGGCCGGGCTCGGGTCAAAAAATCAGGCCCGTGCAGTGCTCTAGTGTCGAGTGCTGTGCAGAGCGTGCCTCATAATCAGATCGTGGTTTTGGCACATAAAACCCCATAATTTAATTAATTTAAAATGTAGTGCTGTGCAGAATATTGCAGAGTGGAAGAACCAGTGCAATGTGTGTTGAATGTATACTTTCAGAAGACGACTTGCCCTCCTAATCACCTGGCTTTGGCACTGTTGGAAGTCCTTTGGGCAGTTCACCTACCATCAGCCAAGAAATGGCGCCACCAGCTGTTTCACAACCTCAGAACAGACTGCACTGTTCATGAGATTAGGCATGTGGAGTGCACATGCACAATCTCATTTGTTACTGCCCTCACTCTAGTCATTTGAAAATTCTGTTTGGCTGCAAACATAACTTGTGAAATTTTCCTGTACCTGTGATAAGTGGCAGTGCCACTCTGAGATGACTGCAGCTATTTGTGTGTGCATTGTCACACTGTGTGTTCAATCATGTGCTTCCAGTACTTGCCCTTTGTTCAATGTTACTGCATGTGTTGGCAGTTGTTGCATTAGTAGTAGTTTTCTAGACATGTGCATTGCATTTCTCTGCACATGTGAATGCAGAACGGATTATTTTGTCTGTGTAAAAAAAAGCACACTTTATTGAATAATTAAGAAGATAAGCCTTGTTGATGTTCTGGAACTTTGTGCAATAGTTCTTGTTGTGGGCTGTTTTGTTTGGAAGCTTAAGGTCAACATAATCTTTGTTGGTAGGGGATATGGGTGACAGCATTAAGCTTCACTGTGATAACGAATATATAGACATTAGGTCACATTAGTTATTCTTTGGCACCAATGGCGCACTGACGGGGGGGGGGAGGGGGTAGGGTTTCGGAGGTTGTAACCCGTCCCCCCTGAGGCCGAGGTAACTGGCCATTTTGTTTAACCCCTTTCCTTTCCTTGCGCCTGTGAGTACTGCAACTAAGATGTAAGACGCGCAATCGTCTGCACACTCGCACACTTGTGCAAAAAGTGCAGTTTTTGACAATTTCCCATGAAGAAATTGAAATTAGTGCTGTTTAGATGGTATTGGCAAACTAAGGCAAACTGCCAACTGCCCCCCCCCCCCCTCCTGGCAGAGATCCTGGGTGCGCTAGTGTCTGGCACTGTCTATCCATCAAAACTCCCAGTCAGGTGCACGACTATAGCACTGCCATGCTGCAACAGTCTCATTTGAACATTGCTAATTTTAATATGTATTTACAGCCTTACTCCTGCATGGTATGCAAAAGTGGTAGTGCAAAACTTGGGCTGTTCTTGAAAATGCAGCATATTTCATTCACATGTAGTCTTTTTTTATAGATTTGAGCTTGCAGTAAACCTGTGATGATCAGCAAATGTGATATTCAAATTTCCATGGTCCGTACTATCTAGTATATCCATTTCAGGCATTGCTGTTACCTTCGGAAGTTGAGGTTCAAATGTCACTGCCACTATTTTAGCCTGTTTTAGTTGACTTCTCTTTAACCTATAATATACTCTACATAGCTTGGAATATTGTTTGTATTCTCTTCCGCAAAAGAGATGTTTGCTTCTTATGCCTGTTTTTCAACAAACTTTTCACGGTTAAAAACAAACAAATTCGACTGTACCTTTACACTATGCCATTGAAACCCCACTTTTTTTCAATTTGTCCTTGTTGTGTCTCTCAAGAACTGAGGCATGTATCTCGCAGCTATGGTTTTCCCTATTGAAACCTGATTCATTGTTTTGTTTGTTGTTAATGAACGTTGTCATCCCACTAGGTTGGTTTCACAACTTTTTTTATTTAATAAAGATGTAAGAAAGAGCAAAGTCATTTTTTTTCTTTGCACAGTATGTCTTGCTAACCACTAACTGCCATGGCCACTTTTGAATTCTGTAATGCTTGCTGTGCATTTTTGTCTCTCATGAATTTAGGCATGTATCTCACAGCCATTGTTTTTTTATATATAAACCTGTTTCATTGTTTTGTTTGTTTGATAATTAACATTTTCATCCCACCAGGAGGGTGGCTCCTAGACTTTTTTGTTTACATTGTAAATGATAAAGAAAAGAATTAAGTCACTTCTTTCTTTTTGCATGTTATTTCTTGCTAACCACAAACTGCCACAGTCACTTGAGGACTTGAAGCACAAGGCATTTCAGCGTTATTTCTTGCAGCATTCACTTGTCCATTACCTTGCAGAGCTTCCATGTTATTAGAGAAGCATAATTTGTGTACAGCACTTAGCATCTATGCACAGTGGCGGTCCTAAGGTGGAGGCGTTTCCCCCTCCCCCAAATCGTTTTCGATTGTGTCATGTCGCTGTTGCTATACGAACAAAGAACCGCGTCATGCATCTTGTCACAGTTTCAGCAGACAAACCATCCATGACGTGTGGCGGATGGAGACAGGCTTGGAGGTTTGCGCAGCTAACGAAGGCTCCTGCGTAGCCCCCCTCGGTTTCGTTTTACTCTGGCTGCAACTGCGTACGTGGTGGCTGTCGGGTGCGGCCGTATCTTGAGAGAGCGATCTGCGTTGGGGGCACGGTCTAGGTGCGTCGGCGGCTGGTAGCTTTGTGTGTGCTGCGTGCTCTCGGCACTCAGTTTTCGTTGAAGCGTTAGACCGAATGAAGGGTCACTTCGCTTGCTGCTGCTGCAGCGTTTTCTCACACCAGCATTTAGATAGTGGGCTTCCGAGTTCATCGAGTGAGATGCATTCATGTTTGCTGTGCGCACTCACACCATGCTTGTTAATTTAGTTAGCAAGCAAATGTGTACAAGTTCATACGACCAATAAAAGTGCTATCCTTAATTCATATATGGCTCTCTGCTAATTTGCTATCGCAATTGATGCTTCGCCTTTCGGGTGAAACCGACTTTTTCAATTAGGTGTTAAACTCTTCAATAAAAATTGACAAAATCGCAAATTTTAAGAGAAAACTATCAGGTTTACAACTCGGTAACTCAGCAATGAAACATCACAATTTTGTAAATTGCGCCTAATAGTACATCTAAAGCGGACAAAAGATACACATGGCTATCACATAGATTGTTAATTTGTGAATAGAACGTTTTCAAAACCCTTGTAAACAATGTAACAAAGACACGTAAGATGTAAATTGATATAAAATTTGTCCGCTTTGGATGCTCTAATGAATGCAGTTAACAGAACTGCGATATCTGTTCTAGGTGCTGAGCTACATATTTGTATACTTCGTGCTTCTATTTTTTTCATACTTACAAATTTTTGAAAATTCCATTAAAAAGTTCAGGCCCTATATCGAAATTCTGCTTCCAACAGTCGCTAGAATTTACCTTTCTCAAGTGCAACACACTTCATTAAAATCGGCCCAATGGTTGTCTCAGAAAAGCGTTTTACATGTATTTGAATATGCGGCATCCGAGTTGGGCCCGAGCTAAAACTTTCTCTTAAACCAAGGCGCATGTCTCCCACACTCGACATTATGATTAACCACCCGCATCGCATCGATCACGAGATCGCGTGTTGACGGGATTGCTCGACACTCGTCCACAGAATGCATTGCACTCCGTCCCACCAGCACGAGCAGAAACGCTTTCCGAGAATTACTAAAAAAAAGTCAGCCCTTCCAGTCTAAGCTGGCGCTCTGGTGGGATTTGCTTTTAAGATTTACCTATATTGGGGATTTGCCATTTTGAATTTGGCTACAAAATGGGAAACCGACCCGACCCCTTCGCTACATACTCGGGAAAGAGGCTTCGGTGCCAGCTCCGAGTAGCACAATCGGGTATTTTTTTAACACTTAGACGATGGCTCTACAATACCCGGCTCTACGTCCACGGGCGACGGCGTTCCTCACGGTTTCGTACGACGTCCCCAGACAAGAGTTCTTGACCAAAGCTCCGTATATAACGCGAACTCCTCTCAATCCCCATTCCTCCGTTGACCTACTTTTATTGCGATAGCAATTATATGGACACTTCAACCGGATTTCTGTCGTCGGCGTCGCCATCGGCGTCGCCGTGAGGTTCCGTATAGATAAAATCTTCGCCGCGCGCCGTATGCCCCAGAGGCAGCGTGCGGGGACGCGCGCTATCACGGAGAGCGAACGCACTCAATCTCCCACGCGCAAGCAAGAAAGCGGAAAGCCAGCGCCGGAGGGAGCAGGGGGGGGGGGGGGAGGGGGGGCACTTCTCTGCCAACAACCGCGCTCGTCGCTCGTCCGCACAGTCTCTTATCTCTCCCACGCGCAAGCAAGGAAGCGGGAAGCCAGCGCCGGAAGGAGGGGGGGGGGGGGGGGGGCGCACTTCTACGCTGCCAACAACCGCGCTCGTCGTTCGTTCGACCGCACCGTCTCTTATCTCCACACGGCTCTGACCTTTATGCGCATTCGCCGCTCAGTTTCCGTTGAAGCGATAGACCGCGCGTACCTTCGCCCCCTGCTGCGGCGTATATATCCGCTCGCTGCCAGCGTTTTGACGGTCGTTGTCTGCAGTCATTCAGTGTGATCTATTCATGTTTGTTTGTGCGCGCTCACACCACGCTTCTTCAATCAGTTAGTAATAGTCGGGCCACATTTTCCAACGCACGCTACACATGCAATGCTGCCCGGGTCGGCAGTGCAGCGCTACAGGTGTGTCCCTTCGCACGCGCTGCCCACGGGAAGCGCTTCTCATCAACACCACCGTTTCACACGCGCCTTCTCGTGGTCATCGAGTCTCTCTTCATGTCGGTCTACTTACGCCGCAGCACACCTGCTTACTTAATCAGCTCATGTTTACTACAATTCATATTGCTACCAAAGCCGCTCACCTTACTTCGTATGACATTGCTTTGTTGCTATCGCATTCATCGCTTCGCCCTTAGGGCGAAACTGTGACATTTTTTTCTTAGGCGGGAGCCCGGAGAGCCGGCGGCCAAGGCCGCCAGGGCTGCGCACATGCGCCACAGTCGGAGAGCGGGTGCACACACGCACAGCCATGCGTGGCAGCCGCCTATCTCTCCCCCGACCTCGGGCCGCCGCGCTCTCCTCGCCTTCCTTCCATTTATTAGCAGCATGGAGGAAGGAAAAAATTACCTCCATGATTGTAATAGACGCACGCGGAGTGGCGAGGGAAAGAGCGCGCGTCAGCAACCGAGGCGGAGGGAAGCAAAGCAGCTGCGCCGCCGGCCTAGCCTCCCTAGCCTCCCAGCAGGGCTCAACTGCAGTCGGGCACAGCTTCCGGCAGGCTTGCCGCGCTAGCCTCGCAGCCGGGCCCAACTCTAGTCAGGGGGTACAGTGTACTAGAATAGGGGGGCAGTGTGCTCACTGCCGTATCCCTGCGCCGCGGCGCACTCAGCGTCGACTGCTCCGGTGCCGCCAGAGGCGCTGCCGCCAGTTTCTCAAAACTTCCCTCGCTTGGTATGGAGTGTGTTCTGTTGGATCGCGACGTTGACCGTTCTCCCTCAAGGGCTGCAGAAGATAGCGCCAACCTTTTCTTACTGAAAACGAACCACTTAATATCGACGTTGTCGGCTCTCGACTGCAAGTCCCGCCTGCGTTTTCAGCAGTATCCTGTGTGCTTGACGCTTTACTCAATGTGCACTCTGAGGGAGTGAGAATGGCTAGCCGCCGTCGAAATTGCTGTTTTGCACCCGAGTGCAGAACTGGCTACAGTCGCGTGAAAGATGCACGCGTTGCTCAGCGTTCCACGTGATGAAGAATGGCGAAAGGAATGGGAGAGGAACCTCAACCGTGCAGATAAGACACTGGAGGAATCTTGCGCGGTCTGTGAGTTACACTTCGAACCGCGATTCATAATTAGGGACTTGTGCACCTTATAGAATGCAAAGAGGTGTGCATTCCTCGTGACAATTGCCACTGCTATCAGAAAACGCTGTTCCTACGATTCTTCCGAATTTACCACAGTACCTGATGAAGACGACACCTAAGCCCAGCAACGAAAGGAAAAGGTGTGAAAGGGACGAAGCACCCTCGAAGAAAAGCCGAAGCGCACAAGACAGTAGCTATTCGGAGTTTTCACCGGCTGCTCCCGGCGCTTCCGGGATCATTCTTTATTTTGTTGTAAATAAACATTGGTATTGCATAAGTGTACACCCGTGAGCAAAAGTATACGGACCAGGGATTGCGCGATAAAGCCGTTTGTTTCAACTACCTGCGAATGCAACTTGAAATTTAGGACTGCAGTCCAATCTTGGCATTGTGAGCTTTCCAGTGTACTCGTCAATCTCAATTTATGCATGTTAATTACGAAGAAACTGAGCTGTTTCAGCGACCATGTCACGGGTGTACCTGGTATTTTCACCCTTTCGATTTCATGTCGCATTAACGTTACGAAAGATGTAATACATAAATAACCAGCTAATCAGCATAAGTTGTGCAGCAGTGATACCTAAATATTTCGTGAATAGATGGGGCAACGTGAAAATGTCTAAGGCGCTGCACGCCTTACCTGCGAAAAAAAAAAACGAAGTGGTGGTTTAATTCGGCGCGGTGGTGCTGGAAACGCCGATGTGCAGTCGTTGTGGCGAAACCACACTGACCATTTTATCGATCAGCTGCAGAAAAAACTCGAGTGCCCCTTGCTACCGCGACTGCAGCGGCCGTATCAAGCCTTTAACAGAACAGCATGAATAGCAAGGCTAGTTCATCCGTGCCTCCGGCTCAAAACAACGCCAACCCTCCGTAGATCAGCCGCAACAATAGTAATTTATTTAACTGCAAACTGCGAAGCTGCACCAAAAGAACTTTCGTGCGCTGCACGTCGTGCATTTTACTTTTATACGGTGAAAACAGCAACACCCGATAGCTGTTCTACCGCGACGCGTAGGAAAGTTTCAGGTGACGCTGCGAGCCGCGCCACCTGTCGGCGGCGACACGAAGTGCGTCAAGCTCTGCCGCGTTGTGAGCGCACTACAACTCTTCTAGTACACTGTATCAGGGGGGAACGCGGTAGGGTTGCCAGATGGCCCCAACAAAAAATAGCCAAATGATCCCAAAATGTAGCCCAAAGAAGATAGCCAGACCCTAATTTCTTGTGACCCAAAAGTAGCCCAAAACATAGCCAAACGTTTGATGTTCTGCTGGTGTCTTATAGATGGTGCCAGCGCCTCCTCTACTCTGAGATGCCTGGCACGTCGGCCGCGCTCCTATTGTTCGTCCGGGACCGCTGCGTTTCTCCGGCTTTCCACGAGGTGGCGCTAACTTCTGACACTATGCACCGCTTGCTCCGCAATAGAAAGTCACTGCTCCAGTCCCTCTCCGAAGGTTTGCAGCGCTGAACTGTGAAAAAATTTTGTGCTTCAAGATTTGCAAAGCTCAGCAGAGTGAAATTATGTAGTTTTGAAGACGAAACGACAATGAAGTAAAATAAAAATAACTGTTTATTTACTGTAGCAGAAGTGCAGGTTAATATTCTTTGCTAAAAGGGCATGTTGCAGATAACGCATTATCACAGAATGGTAATAATTAATTCAATATGAAAAAAGACAAAAAGCATGAATGCAAAGCAAGATCAAATATGGGTTCATGCACATAATGCTAAGGAAATTATTAACAAAGAAGAAAAAAGAATATGTAAACATTTTATGGCAGGATTAAGTATGAGACTGTTTATGGATATTAGCAGCAGTCCCAGCTATGAAGAAAAATGCAAAAAAGATTTTTGACAGTTAATAGACGTGCAAAACAGCAAATGACTTCGCTATCACAAACAATTAAGGGTAAGGAAATGAGGGGGTTCGTTATGCCATACATATGAAGGAAGCCAACAATTATTGAAAGCAAGGAATAGGGAAGAAAGGTTCCCCAATTCATAACACTGTTATCACAGTTTTTCATGCCTGCAGTCCGATAAAATCACCACTGAACAAACAAACAAACCTGGGTGTCGGAACGAAATGTTTTTCGTTCCGGTCTTCGTTTCGTTCCAGAGAAAAAAGTTCCGTTCCATTTTCGTTCCGGAAAAAAAAACGTTCCGTAACTGTTCATACCGTTTTTTTTTTGCAATAAGAAAAACGAACAAAATACTTAATATTAAAAGTATCTTTTACTTTTAACAGCAAAAAATACTGAACTAATACATAAAAATGCAATAATAATTTGTTAGGGTTTTACGTCCCAAAGCCACGATGTGACTATGAGGGAAGTCGCGAAAAGTTTCGAAGCAAGGACACAATAAAAACTTGGTATTTATTTTTCCTCAAGTTTGAATCCTGAATTTTCGTCAAGGGGGGGCACACGATTTCAGAAGCCGCCCGTCATCGAGTGTACTCTCTGATATGCGAGACCGCTGTTCTGTTCGAGCAAACTTAAGCGACGACAAAGCCCTCTCCACGACGGCCTGTGTGAGAGGCACGCGAAAGTCTGCTTGAATTTAATACAAACAGCTATGGTTGCCACTTTTTTCGTTTCCTGCATTATTTCAACGCATATTTCCTTTGAAATACCTGCCCGAGATGCTAGCTGACGTTGAACGCCGAGTTATGCATTATTATCTCACGTTGCATGACCTCGGTTGTTCCGGATCGCAATGTTTTCCCGTGAACCGAAAAACGATAAAAAATATTTCGTTTTTGCTCCGGAACGAAATAATAAATAACGTTCCGGTCAAAAATATCGTTTTTTTTTCGTTTTCGTTCCGTTCCGACACTCTGAAACAAACATCAAAGTCTACAGTTATTATATGCAGTTTCAATATCGATGTTATTAGATGCAGATATCGGCTTAATGAACTTTTTTCAAATGAGCTCTACAAAAGCCTCCCGTGGTCATCGTTGCAGCTTTCACATTTCAACACAGTCAAGACTGCGATTACACTCACGCTACACTACAAACACTGCTCCATAGGTTTCAGGAGAGATTTTCGGTTTGATAGCATTCCACATATTTCTTCAGACCACAAAGAACTAATGAGTTCTACTGTCGGGTAGTAGAGGCCACCCTTATCTTGGTGGGAAATCAACCCATCCATAGCAGAGTTTCTATTTGCCTTCTTAACTAAAGCCACACAGTTCTCACACGCAATTTTTTCACTCACTACGCGAGATATACAAGACAGAAAAGCCAGGGAGCTTCTTGCGCTGGCTTGACATGCAAAAGGGCACGCAGCAATACCGTGTGGCTGGGCTTCAACTGCGGTTATTAGGCTGAGAAATGAAGCGGCAAGACACACGATAAATAGTAGAGAAAAACTAAGACCTAAAACTAAGACACGATAGCGCCGAGAAAAACTAAGACCTAGAACGTTAATCCTGACTCTGAATGGGCTACCACCGAGACTGCGCGGGCACTAGCGGTGCCGGTGGGGCGCACGATAATGTTAGAGTTACTGTATGGAACTCTAGATAATGTCAGAACACAGCGCCGCTGCGCGGCAGCGGCGCGCGTAAACAGGAGAGGGTTGACCTGGGGCTTCGGCGCTGACGTGCCAGGCATCCTAGTAAAGGAGGCGTTGATGGTGCAGATGGTTCACCGCGTAATTCCGGCTCCAAAATTACTTCCGCCGCATGCAACCAGCACAACAGTGGCCTCAAGATTTGCGTAAAGAATTCTAGTGAGAGCTGCCACTCGTACGCGGATTTGGACACCGCTTATTGTTACGAGCCGAAGGATTTCGTTTCCGATTGATTCATGACGCTATCAGTATTTACTGAGCCATGTTGTGAGCTAACTTTAGTTCACTCCTCGCTTTACTCGAGGGATTTTTGTACAAGTGTCGGGCAAAATACTGCCAGCTCCAGCCTCTAGGATCACCGTCGGCTGGTCACGATCGAGTGCCCAAGAGGCGGCCCGAGCTCAATGCATTTTAGAATAGTGATGCCTTTCCTAAGCATGATTCATAAAATAAGCATGTTATTTCTATCCCGCTCTCTCTCTTTTTCTCTTTTTCAATTTTGTATTTTTTACTCGAAAGCAGCTTGACGCTGAGTTAGCAAATGCTGCCGCTTAGAGGAACACTGGACTCTGGAGAAAACTTGAAACCTCGCATTTTCCTCGTGCGAAGAAGGGACAGTTGTGACGGCAATTCGCCTTTGAGTGCAAAAATGGAACGACCTGCTGGCCCGTAGCAGTAGAGGTGAAATAAAGTTTACAGTTTCAATTGCAACCTGGATTACGGCGCTGGCAATTTAACCCAGGTGGTATTAGTATCGAAGCATTGAACTGTGCAATTTTTAAACAGGGATTACCTGGCAAGATTCGTGCAATCTGAAAACGTGTGCGTAAGTTTCTGTGAATGCAGGCGCGAATGCGTGTGTTGCCAAATTTCTGAGGGGGGCTGTGTATACCTTACCTTCTGTGTGACTTGAAAAAAATTGAAGAAATGTAATTCCACTGGGAAACATACGCGCGCGGCGACGATGTTACCGTGTGTTAACTTTAGACGCAACCTCACAGCGACGACCACGACCACGCTAGATATGCGCTTGGAGTCCCCATATAGTAGCTATCGCAATAAAAGGAAATACCTCTTGCTCAGTTACATGTTATTTTATCATAGACAACCACTTTTGTTAAACCTAGTGAAAGCATTATCACGTTCCAAAAATACTCATTTTACGGGTGGTCAGCCTGCCGGTGCAGACAACAGTAAAGGAAACGAGCCCGCGCACTCTGATAACCCGTTCTTCGCGAACACAATCGGCTCGACCTGGCTGGCGCACCCTCCGTTAACGTCACTACGTCACACTAACTGAAAATGGCGCACGTGCGTTCTTACTTCTGCAAAAAGGAAACGCAATAAATATCCTATAGCGCATTCGATTATCCTTTCTGTAATAAAGCCGGCAATACCTGTGTGTTTCCAAAGACTAGAAGGGCAAGAGGGGACGGAACGGCAGCGGTCCTTCACGCGCACCGTGCCGTGGCTACCGATCTTGAGATAACGGCAGAGGACGAGCGACTACAAAGTACGTCCACCGCAAGTACGAAGTGCGACAGTGCGCTCGTGCCTGTGCCGACGTTTGTGATCATGTGGGAGCCTCACGCAAGACCTTCACGCTACCTTAAAACATCCCCATTCTCAACGGCAATATTTTAAATTCTGAATGGCTTTATGCTTTGCAGATGCAATAGTTGCCTTGGAATGCGGAATGAATTTCGTACATTTTGTAGAGTAAGAAATTTGCCGAACTTCTTACTCCATTCCGAAACAACGCACCACCAGACGCTCTTAAAACCAAATATGCGCATAATGTACAGTTTACCTTTGAAACAGGGGTCCTTCTCCAATTCCTTCTTATATGCACGGCTGTATTTCGCCCACTTGCCCATGCTTAGTTTTCAGAACGGTTTTCTTACTGAACCACGTGTGAAGGGGCAGCAGATGGCGCCGAAACCAAAACAAAAAGAGAGCTTAGCCTGGAAAGACGTGTAAACACGACAGCGATAAATTAACGCCACCCACTCAGCGCCGACACTGCCTAAAAACACGGCCTTCGAGATTGATTACATAACTTTTTCGCAGCAATGAGCTTTGGGTTTTCATAAACCGGCGTTCCCAAATTTTGTCAGTGCTGACGTCCTTAATACAAAAATAGCCCAAACATAGCCAAATATAGCCATGTAGCCAACTCGGAATTTTCGACGCCAAGCCGCGTGAAAAGTAGCCCAATTTGGCTATTAATAGCCCAATCTGGCAACCCTAGAACGTGGCCCCTAACGCGGCATAGTACAGTGCAGTGTTGCCAGGTTTGGCTATATATAGCCAAATTGGGCTACAGGAAAAAATTTTTTGGCGTCGACTTGGTTAAGTTGGCTATGTGGCTATATTTGCGCTAGAGTGTACTAGAAAATGGTCGAGTGGGACGAGCGGCTGGGGCGGCGCATGCTTTGCAGTGAGGCGCCCGACGTGGAAAAATACTAGGGCGGCGCTGCGGTTGAAGTGGATTGGGCCGCATCAAGGTCGCGCCGTTGGAAACTGCTAGCGATACTGCTCGGCAGGGTCATTCGTACTACTTCGCGCGCTGGTATTTGCGTTCAGACCACTCAAATGGGGTTCATAATTGCATATGAGATGTATTTATGCCTTAAGAATCAATTACTTTCTTTCTCTTCTTTATTTATTTTTTATTATTTTTTAATACCGCTCGGTCATTGCGCGTGCATTGCGGCCACAGTGTCGGCTTTCATTCTACTATGTTATTGTACGGTTCCCTTCGGAGAAAAAATATTTTTCTCGTTCTTCAAGCAGCATGTATCTCTCGTGTGTATTGTTGCGCATAAAGTTTTTCATCAGAAGGTCCTGCGAAACGCAGAAGGAGAAACATATGCAACCTTCCTGCTTGCCGCTTCAAACAAATAAAACATAGCTGCCCCATACGGCGCCTTGTCCTCCGATTTACGGGAAGTATTGTTATGGAAAAAAAAGGCTGCAGCGCAACATTTCATTCAAATTGTCGCCTTTGTCGCGTAACAGAATGCAGAGTAATCGGTAAGGGGTCATTTATTGCAGTCGGACCTCGAGCGCCGAAAACGGTTTTAGTTAATTAAATCAAATCAAAGGGGAATTTTATTAGACTATAATATAAAAAATGCGTACAAAGATATTTGGTCCCATAGCCTAAAGCGTCCATTATATATGCTAATGTTTGGCCGTAAGCCGTACGCGGATTTTTTTTTCCAGTCGATACTTCAAAAAAAGAAAAGAAAGCCTGCGTGGTAGCCTAATTAGTGGCTATATAGTATAGTGGACACGGTCTTGAGCTCGCGGGTTCAATCCAGGTCGCGGAATTTGATGGGAACGAAATAGAAAAAGACTCGTGTACTTCTATTTAGGTGCACGTTAAAGAACCCCAGGTGGCAAAAACTATATAAACCGGGTGCCTTAATCATATCGTGGTTTTGCCACGTAAAACCGAAGAATTTTCTTATATTAAAAAAAGAAAAAAGCAGGTGGCTGCGTTCTTCGGCTCATTTCTGGGGGTGTCAACAACATAAATTATTCTAGAGTCTGATTTCCGAGAAAAACATGTTACGCTTATCCTACATTTCATGCATAAATGTAATGCCGTTCCCAAATGTATGACCGCTTAACTCAGCTTGTATTATAAACGCCTGCTTTCAGTTATTCGGTGCACTATCATAACGACCATAATGAAACGGCTCTTAAATTAAAGGAACGGCATGTCTCACATACACGTAGAGATATGTGCAGATCTGTTGCGTTCGTTGAAGAAGTGTGGCACCACACGGGGCACTCAGTTTTAATGGGTTGAAAACACGGTGAGACTGTCAAAAATCCTTCTCTGAATCAAGTTAGCAGATTTACAGGCTGCCCTAAAACGGGGCGTTTATATTGATTGAGAGCTAGGAACTTGTTAAGCAGGGGTGCTATGCAGGATGCGCCGAGTTTCTCGTTCGCACGAGTTTTACCCGAGTTTGCTCGATGGCAGTCAGTGAACGGAGATAGCAGGGAACGTGCACAAACAGCAGGCTAAAAGAAATGTCGAGATAAAGCCGCGTATGACAGCATGAGCGCACCCTGCGCGGCACACTGCTTCCGCGCTTCAAGCACAGAAGACTGCGCAACAAAACGCGCCAGCGCCGCGTATTGTTATCAACGTATTATCGCAATTTAGCAATGCCGTCACTGTCCCGCTGTCTATCTGCACACTTGCCGTGAGCCGTTTGCCACGCCTTTCTCGGGCGCGTCAAGGGCGTGCCTCCTCTTTCGGGCATTATCTGTCTATCCTCCTTCGAATGCGAACGGGGCACATGCGGTGCATTCTTGCACCTACACTTTCCCTCAATCGAATATATAAAGCTACAACAAATAAAATAACAAACATTTTATTTCTTAAAGTATCAGTTTTTCGTTTTGAATGCTATAAATTTGCGATGACAAACGGAGATAGACCGAATTATTCAATTTTGCACTTTTTTGCCGCGAGTGGCGACAGTGAGGTGAAAGCTTACAAGCGGATACATTCTAGAGGGTCACACGCACGAGGGAGTTCATAGGGTGACCAGTCGCCAGAGGCGCTGCAGCGCTATGTTCGATTAAGTCAGTCATGACAATGATCTGTCCCAGTAGCGCACCCAGGATCTCTGCCAGGGGAGGGGGGGTGTTGACAGTTCACCAATACCATCTAAACAGCACTAATTTCGATTTCTTCACTGGAAATTGTCAAAAAATGGGCTTTTTGCGAGTGTGCAGATGATTGCGTGTCTTACATCTTAGTTGCAGTATTCAAATGCGTAAGGAAAGAAAAGGGGTTAAACAAAAGGGGGGGGGTTAAGTCGGCCTCAGGGGGGGGGGGTTACAACCCCCGAATCCCCCCCCCGTCGGTGCGCCACTGATCTGTCCATTCCCTGGCTATTAGGGGAATGGCAACGCAGCGCTGCCGCATTACTGTTCATCGCAGGTGCTTCACTGAGGCGGCTATTAAGGCCGCCGCTTTACCAACTGAAACGACACTCTAGCCATAGAGACGGGAGCAACGGCTGTAGCCTGTCGCTTCAAAATGGCTGTGCGGTATTCTAGGGTCCGTAGTGACGCAGCACAGTGAAAATGCGGCAGTTTATCTGCGTGCGCGACGCCTCCGCGATGCGTTGCGATGAAGAGAGTGCTGCCCAGCGACACAATACATTGCTTGTTATCGCTTGCCCAGTGAAGGTGCCTCCGTGCGCATGTACGCAGGATTTGAGTGTTTTGTTCACTCCAATGTGCTTGCCGATTGCCTCTGCTGCTGAGCTAACAGCGATCGCAGATGGATATCGCAACGACAGCGCAGCAATCGCATTTTGGCGGGTGAGGGCTGTTGTGTGCAGTTAGAAAGTTGGACTTCGAACGCAGGAAGGTGTTGCAACTGTTTAGTGTGCCATGCTTGCGATGAAGAAATGCCATCGCACTGGGTCTAGAAAAGCGAGCGTTTCTCGACGCTGACCATGTTTGTGACACTGCGGCTCTGATACATCACCGATGACAGAGCAGCCATCTCAAACGACAGCTGCAATACGTTGTCGTTGGAAAACACTACGCACTGTTCAGCATCGTCGTCCACCACGGCGCATCGAGGCCTTGCAAGCAGTTACAGTGGCGTGCCGATAATTTTTCCTATGCTCTACATCGCCACAATGCAAGCAATGAAACAGTGTTGTGAGGCCATGACAGCGCAAGAAGACATATGCATAAGCCAGCGAAAGTCGACGCTTTGTTTTTGATAGTGCTGCTCAGTACATCACCGATAACAGTGCGTTTTGCGTGTGTTATTTCGGCGGTCAAGATTGTTGATGCCTCTCCGTTCCGCACCACGTCGCTGTTGCCGAAAAATAAGTTGGGCGTGGCCCAAACGTGGTGGGCGCACACACAAGTTACATGCCTCGCGTGGGGCGTGATCTATGATTTTGATTGACAGGCGAACTCGTGCGAAACTCGTACATCGCGAAAGCCCCCTCGAGTTGAACTCGGGAACATGGCGGCGGCAGCAGCAGCCTGTGTCATCCCATCCAGCGGCAGCAAGCGTCAATATGACCGTCTGGACCAGTTCACCTACATGACCGACGTAGAGTTTCAGCGTCATTTTTGCCTTTACAAAACGTCAGTGCCCTGGCTGTGTGACGAGTTAGGCGAAGGCCCTCGTCTTCGCCTATGCTTTCCGAGCACAGACTGGTGTGACTAGGCTGCGGAGGAAAAGTTCGTGCGATCGCTTCGGCTCTCTCCAGCTTCAAGCGCTGTTCGTCCACCGCTCCCCAGCCCCAGGCCAGGTCCGGCGGCGTCATCGGAGTACTGGGGCACCTGCGAGCACCTGGAGTTCAACCCGGACCAACCAACCTGCCCAGGCGAAGTGATCACATTATATAGGAAGACTCAGAATGGACGCCGGGCTGCCTTCCGGTGAAACAGGTGTTGAAAGCAGTTTTCGTAGTTACACGGTACCGCTGCACGGCACGGGCAGAGAGGTGAAGGAAGTTACTTCGCCAACACGGACTGCCTCGGCCGTCCGAACGACCACCTCTCCAGGCGACAAATTATTGGCTCATGCACTACATGAGCAAAAGCATAGACATATGGCTGTTGAAGGACATGACCGGCGACTTGTTTCCTCTATCGGAACACGCCATCGCCGACTGGAGGAACAACCCCCGTGAGGTCGCGAGGGACGAGCTGCTGGCGCGACGTCCACTCAGTGGCCCCGGGAAGATAGCGCAAATTGACGAGTGCCTTCTTCGCGGCGAGCAAATGTACAATCGAGGCCGCCTAATGACGGGCGACAACGTTCAGCCGAGCCGCCAAAATTACGGCGGTGTTAAAGATGGTGGCCCATGGGTCTTCGGCATGTTCTGCGCGACCAAAGGGGAGCTGTGACTTTTCAAGGTCGACCGACGAATGGCGGCGACATTAGGAGCCATTATTACAGCCAATGTTCAACCGGGGACCATTAATATTGAATAATTGGCCGCATACAACTGTATCCCAAATTTAGTGGATGCTAATGGGGCTATGTATCAATCTGCATTAGGAGGCAGTCAACCACAGCGTGAACTTTGCGGACCCCATCACGGGCGTTCACAGGCAAAGAATGGAAAGTTACTGTAAAAAAAAAGTGAAGCGCCACCTCGTCAGCGGTGGGTACACGGCAACTGCACCGATGCTGGAGTCCCACCTGAGATGGATATGGTGGCACTCAACGGCCACGTGCGCTGCAAAGACCCTTTCTTGCGTTTGTTAGAACCCACGGATCGCTCGGGCTACCCAGTATAAAATTCTTTCTTTCTTCTGGTTGTTAGAAGCCATCGCTCGGCGCTATCCAGTATGAAGGTGCATCATAAAGTAAAAGAAAATAAAGCGTATGCTTCTGACCCTTGTATGAGTGCTTTCCGGCATTCCTGAGTGCTAACACGGTAAGCGCGCGGCAAACCACTTCTGCGCTAGCCGACGCTCACTTCGTCTCGCAGCCTTACTTTCGCGCGAGCGACGAGCGATCTGTTTAAAGCCTAGTGTGAAAACCAGGCGCACACCAATCTGTGCTCGGAAATGCTAGCGCAAGCACGTAGCGAGCCGCGCCAATCCAATTCAGAGAAAAAAAAAGAGGGCGAGCGTCCCCTCGTGGTATAACACGAAACGTATTAAACTACGAATTAGTCTAATACACATTCAGTGTACACCTCGTAATCTTTAACATGCTTATAACCCACGTTAGTGTGACTAATAATATTATACTGAATGCATTTATTTCATAACTTGCTTGTGCCTGTAATACACTCGGTGGAACGACAAACAAGTGAAAGGAGGCACGACCATGCACCGACCGTATCATCACGTGAGCCCCAGTTTGTCGACCGCCCATATGGCAACGCCCAAGGGATGATAGCCACCCAGAGGGAATCTAGATAAACCAATGAAACTGGAGGCGTGCCGACGGACAAACTTTGTCTTGTTACCATTAGTTCTGTCATCTTGGGGCGTCGCCAGAGCTCGTGAAGATCCCGAGTTTCGCCAAACTCGGCGCATCCTGCATAGCACCCCAGGACTTATTACCACCCGTCCGTTAATTCTCTCAGGAACTGCGCCTCTGCGCAACAGCCACGACTCTCCGGCAGCACAATCATTCAGAATGACAGTCCTCACTTGCATGCAGTCACTCAACTTTGAGACTTCAATAGTGCTGTTATGCGCTACATTCGAACGGAAACGACTATTCGGCGTCGTACACACTTGCTCACACACACACACACACACACACATACATATATACATATATATATATATATATATATATATATATAAGATGGTTTTGCCTGCTATGAATATTATTTCTGCGAATTCGAGCTTTATTTGCAGTATTCACTAGTAAGTGTGTTTGTTTTATTCCGGTAGGGAGTTCTCACTTCTTCAATTATTGCATTTAGAAGATTTGTTACTTTTTCCCTTACTTATATATCGTGAATATATATGCCTATGTACCCTTTGATTTAATTACCTAGAAACACATTGGTCATTCTTCGCGCCGCGCAGTTAATAAACCTGGTTTATTTCACCCTAATATTGTTTTCTGCGATCATTGTCCCTGATCAATATCCAGCAACAAGAAGCGCGCGTAAAATGACACGGTATCAATAATAAAATTTTCAACGTAGCCTTCATGGTGCGGAGATACCAGTTACTTTTAGAGGACAGTGGTAAAACAGCAGTTCACCTGGCTAAAACTACATTTGGTACTAGTAACAACTTGATGAGGGCTAGTTGGTTCATAGTCAGCGCTTGTCCTGTGGTCTTCGTTCCTTTCTCGTCTTTGTTTATTACGCGCTGTTACTTCATACCTTCGCTCAACATTTGGTACCGGCCGTTAAGAGTCATGGGCATACCGAAGCAACTAAAACAGTAAAAAAAATGTACTGCACAGAGGTTCTGCGAGAAAAACTGGGCATACCGCGCTCGCTAGCAGACGACGCGCTTGACAACGACAGCAAAATTGAAGACGTCGCGTTGTATAGTCCATGCCTCAAATATATATGTTTGGCAAAATGGTGTAAACATAAACTTGCAGTTGAAATAAAGCACTATTTTAAGAGCATACTATGCGCAATCGGCCTCGGCGCCCGCAGCGAAAGTACGTTGAATATGCCGCGGAGCGCGTCTCCGCCCCAATCCAGTTCGCTCGCAGCGCCCTCGCACTATTTTTCCACACGCGGCGCCTCAGCGGCAGAGCGCCTTTCGGCCCACTCGACCATTGTCTAGTACACTCTAATTTGGGCTACTACAAATCTGCGACTTAGCTTTGTTTGGGCTATAGACCTTTTCACAAACCGACGTTTGAGCAGCGCCATTGGCCGACGCGGGCGACGTCTAGCGTCAGAACATGTTATGCCGCCATTATGGACTGTGCGCCTTGCGAGAGCAGGCCGGCCGCACTTCGGTTGTGTGATCTTCGCCGCGCATTATTTCGATTGTTTTCTTCCGCTTCGCTTGTCTTGTGCCGCTTGACTTGTTACATGTTTCACGTGCTCGCGGGAGCGCTCAGTGTAGTGTGCCATGGCAACAGCAAGCCCAGCCAGTGGATGTGGTGTTTCGTCGTCGGTAGCGGCGGCAGCCGCGTCTGCTTCGTCGAGACCCGGCGTGCTAATCAGCGGCATATTTCATTGTTATTGCTGGGCACATGTGACCGTATCGTCGATTGAATTTGATCACCATTTTGTTTCGCGGTTGAGGGTTGCCTCATTTAGCGAAAGCAGGCGCGTACGTAGCTGTCGGGCAATGCTTAGAACCAGGCGCCGGCGGCTCGACGACGCGTAGTAGTGGTTGGTAGATATGCGGTGGTTACTCCATTAGCTTCCGACGCAACTGAACAGCTCAATCATGCAAAATTTATTGGATCTGGTGCGGTGCAAGGTGCTTATAACCAAATGTCAGAGCATAAGCGTGGCGATCGAGCAGCGCGGTACCTGCAGCGAACCGACGCGCGGCGGCGATCACAGATGCCAGCGCAACTGATACAGCCCAGGTGCTAGATTTTTATTTTTAGTATTTAGTATTTATTTATTTATACATACTGTCAATCTCAATAGGGATTATAACAGGACTTGTTATAAAGATATATTTGTTCACCAATTTGCGTTTGTTTACCTGGAATGGCTTTTCTTTCGAATGTTTCGAATTTGAAACAAGCTTCGCTCACGGTGAACCTTAACGTAGATCGTGCGCGAAGTTTGTATTGAAGATATCGCGTACGGCAAGAATTGTTCGTGGTGCGCTATCTCTGAAGCGAAATAAGACAATAATATTGCAGCGTTAGGGCCATTTCTGCTCTTTCTCTTGTTTGCCTTACACCGTCTCACTGTGTTCATAATAAAGTAATGTCGAGTCTTAACAATTGTCGAATAAATACATATGTATTTATTCGAATGCCTATGACTGTAAGCCACTACTGACCGTGAGTGAAAAGCGCTTAGTGATAAGCGAAGCGGTCACTGCACGCACGTATTTCACTTGATCGACTGTGCGATAATTTTTTTTTTCATTACTGTTATTCTTGCAAGCATGATGATATTGTCCGCGTACCCATGCGAATACCGTTTTTTACGTTCTTACTTGCGCGGGCTCATTTAGCGCGTTTCTACGCCACGCACAGTTAGCGCATTACGGTTCCCGAACTCTAGCACTGGCGCTAGGCCGCGCTGATGAGGTTGACACGTTAGTTTTTGCATTCTCTTGCTGCCCAAGCACATAGACAACGCTCAAAGATGGGTGAGCTCGATGCAGCACCACACTGTTGAAGTTAATTACCTTTATGGGCAGGGCCGCGCAGGGTGCGTGTGAACGCAGATACAATGTTTTGGTGGACACAGGGTCTGCATACATCTTCCATAGGACACGATTTTTCCAGATGGTTGCGAAGTGTATTTACCGACTAGTTCTCTCGCAGAGTGCTCCAATTTGTCTTATACCGCTGTCACACGGCCACTTTTGATAGCGATCGAGACCGATCTGGATCGCAATGTTCGACCGCGATTGGCTCCCTTCCGCAGATTGAGCAAAGAAGCCAATCGCGACCAAGAAATTTGACCCATACCGGGCTCATCACGATCAAAAGTGCGCCGTGGGACCCCCTTATTAGGCACTGGAATGAAGTTGTGTTTGAAAGAATAACAAATGTAGCCTCTGCCACTATACATACGAGAAAATATTGCATCGAAGAGCTGACAATTCTCGCAACCTATTGGGAAATGTGCCGAAAAGAGTTTACCAAAATGCGTTATTTTACTGATGTGTGCATCGGTTCACTGATAAGTCCTCGGGTGATGCAGGAAACTGGCGAAGCCTGAACATACCACATCGCGGCAGTGGTCTCGCGGAGTGCTGTGTTGTGGACACACTTAGCCCCAAAATCGTTATTTTCCGCTGGTTGTTTGTGCACCCATAAACTGCACAGTGCTTGCCTGTAGCCTTTTGATGAGTATATATGCCATTATTTACGAGCGTAAGTCATTCGTGACAAAAATAAACGGAAACATCGAAGGAAAGCTACCACTCCGCAATGCAAGCGCAAGGCAAGCTCACAGTCCAGACCGAACAGGCAACACTGACACATACTCTCCACGCCAGACCGTCGGGCGCGCCCTCGTGAAAACGTCTATAGACCGTTTTTTTCATGGGCGCCGCCATTGCGTAGGCAGTGGCGCCATCTATGTGCAGTTGGCATGCTGGCTTGGGCGAACGCCCAACACGGGCGTTCGTGTTGGGCGCCCGTGTTGGGTGTTGGACGCGTGTGGAAAGGGTATGCGGTAGTTTCTGGCGGATTTTTTCGCACTCGCGCGGTCTATTTAGCATGAAATGGCGTCTTCTACGTGGGGAATGGTGCTGTGAGGCGTAGTAAAGAAATTTAAGTCTGATTTAGTTAAGCCGCTGTAGTAACTGCTGGCTTTAGGGCGGACGGAGCACCCAGCGCGAGGTGTGCGCGTTTGTTTGAGCTTACAATCAGCCTCGGATATCAGTTAAGTATTTCTGAAAATTCGCTTCACAAATGTTACCTTACTGCAGTATTCTCAGCACTGTAATTCTAACCTCTGGTTTAGCTACAACGAGTAGTTACGAAACATTTCACGATCCTAACAGTGTGGGTACCGTTCTGCTGGTAAGTCGTGCTGTTTACTTTGACAAGGGTTAAAGTTGTTATCTGTAGATACACTGGGCGACTGCCTTGTTTGCTGGGCAAGGTTTGCGCCCACAAATAAAATAGTTTGGTTAATATTAGCCGCATACCGTACAGTGTGAATCACACTTTTCGAGTGGTCGAACGACCAGCTGCAGACTGTGCGAGCGTCCGAGACTACTAAATGCTGTGTTACAGATCTGTTCTATATAGCGTATGGTCCAAGTGGTCCAAGCATGCGGCACGACCATGCGGAGTATTATTGCGTCGTTATCCCGTGTTCTGTTTTATTTTACGCAAAAAAAAGACATATGAACTTTTTTTTTTTCAGTCTCGTAAGTTCAGTCATTTACGACGCATTCATCCACGTTACAGAAATTGTGTCCTTACAAAGAGCTGTTGGATTTTCTTTATGCGATCCCCTTTGTATATTGTGCCTTACAGGGCAAAAAGACAATGCCGATCTAAGCACGCAGATATTGTGCGTATCATGTTGGTTTGCCAACCGCAGTGCTCGCTGTGTTGAGCAAAACCTTCTGCCTGTTGCAGGAGGCTAACGTAGACATAGTGATTTGAAGTCCACTAGACTTAAAATGCGTGAGAGCGATGCCGGTGGCTGATGCAAATGTTTTACAACTCTTCGTGAAAACCGTTACATCTAACATAGTTGACAACACATACACACACCGCGGCTGATGATGCGCGTCGCACTTCTGCACATCCAAGAGAAATTTCCAGATACTGTAGCTACAGCTGTACCTAAAGGCTACTACTACACAGTGGTTGTTCAATGACCTCGTAAAAACTGACATCCCGTAAATTGCACTCAAAACTAGTTAAAACACCTCCAAATCGTTCCGCAGCGCGCGACCGGCAACACATTCAAGCCGCGCCGCGCCGGTTCGCACAAGCCAGAGAGGAGGAAAGGCTCGTCGCGCGCCCTAGCCTCCTCGCCCGATGAAAAGGTCTATAAGTGGCGCCCTAATCCACGCTCCAGAGGTTGCTCTGATCGCGTAGAAGCAAATCTCGAAGGCTATGTTTTAGCTGGCTGAGCCGACCGCGTGGCTGTGCATGTGTGCGCGCGACATGAACCCCCTTCCCTTCCCTCTCTGCGCCATTGTCTGAGCCGGTGGCTTTGATCTACACTCTACTTCGATATTTGATGCACATAAACTTACATTCCGCTTGACCGTTATGCAACCGATCGCCGGGCATCGGGATGAACCTGTGAGTAGTGGGTTTTTCACAGTTATCATCATCATCATCATCAGCCTATATTTTATGTCCACTGCAGGACGAAGGCCTCTCCCTGCAATCTCCAATTACCCCTGTCTTGCGCCAGCGTGTTCCAACTTGCGCCTGCAAATTTCCTAACTTCATCATCCCATCTGGTTTTCTGCCGACCTCGACTGCGCTTCCCTTCTCTTGGTATCCACTCTGTAACCCTAATGGTCCACCGGTTATCCATCCTACGCTTTTCCTACGGTTATCCATCCTACGGTTATTCATCCTTCACAGTACACTGTACTAAAATGGCTATGCTCAGGAAGGGAGAGCAATAACATAGGGTCGGGGCCGTCGGGCGATCGTGGCACCGTTATGAAAGAAGGGAAGCACGGGTGGGTGACACGCTCCAGTGTGTGCGTGGCCCAGTGTTGCCAGGTCCGACGAGGTGGCGTAGCCAAAAGCTAGAGATGTAGCCCAAATGTAGCCAAACACAAAAAAGGGCAAAACATTTTGTAGCCAAATATAGCCATTTTTATTTGCAGTTTTATTTGTGTATACCTTTTCACATTCGACTACGGCAATCCTTTTTTTGCACAACCCCTCGTAACAAAATGTCCGTGCCGCCGTGACAGTCAGCCCTTGACATCAACAACAGCGACATCATGCTTGCACAGAAGACTTTTTGGTTGGGCCCGGAAGCTCTTAAGTTCCAGAGAATCGCTGCAGAAGGCGAAATCAGTGCTTTTATTTTATCGCGCTATCGCGGAGAGCGAACGCTCGGCGGAAAGCAAACGCGACCGTCGCGTGGGGGTATGGGAGGGAGGGAGGCGGGGCGGCGCTGTGCTCCGGCACCAAAGGCGTATCTTGCCACTCAATCTCCCATGTGAAAGCAACAAAGCCGGAAGAGGGGGGGAGGCGGGGCAGCTTCTTCTCTGCCAACAACTTCTCCTTCGCAGTTTGCTCGGTGGTGCCCGTCGCCCGCACCGTCTCTTATCTCCACACGGCTCTGACCTTTGTATGCGCTGTGCATTCGCCGCTCAGTTTCCGTTGAAGCGATAGACCGCGCGAACCTGCGCTTGCTGCCAGCGTTTTGACAGTCGTTGGCTGCGGTCATTCAGTGTGATCTTTTCATGTTTGCTTGTGCGCGCTGACACCACGATTGTTAATTCAGTTAGTAAGCCAATGTGTCAAAGTTTATGCAGCCGATAAAACTACTGTCCCTACTGCGAATAGCTCTCTACTAATTTGCTATCGCAATCGATGCTTCGCCTTTCGGGCGAAACTGCGACATTTTTTAGTCATTTACAGTAATATGAACTACGAACTTTGATTTTTAGCTGTCATGAACGCAAAATAATGTTTAGCGTCATCGATCTCTCACGTCATCTCTGCCTACGGCGTAGAAGTTCAGCTGTCCAGCGATTTGCGACGTGCTCACGGCTTCTTTTTTCATGAGCTAAAACAAGTCCGCGCTATGATACCGTGTTATTTGTCTCATCGTCCTCTCTTGTTTTCTCTTTTTTTATTTCTTTTATTAGCTTGGCCCGGGTTAGCTGCTACATGCTCTATATACTGTTCATTTACTTCAACGGCAAGAACATGCGTTCAAATAAAGTGTCAGACAACAGATGCCACTCGCTGTCTGTATCGGTGTAAGCGAAGCTTTAGAAGATTACTGCGCAAAACGGCACACCAGTATTTTTAAAAAGCGCGCAGTTGTTTTCGGCGAATGGCAAAGTTTGGGGCCCCAATAAGCTTTGCGGGTGTTAGCGTTGAGGCATGCAGGAGTGAAGAGTTTTGGAATAGGCGTTTTGCGTTTGCGGATAGCGTATTGCGCTTACAGCGTAACTACGGCGACAAAGAAAAGCTGCTATAAATATTAAAATAAAATATACCATTTTATGATAAGAAGGGTAATTTAGATTTTCGTGATTTTGCGTTTGATTACAATTTAGAACTTATTCTATTAGCAGCAAGCAACTTGTTGCGCTTAGTTTGGAGTAACCAACTCTACGCACTTTCACCTAGCCAAGTCACTCCGTGTTACTACGAGCCATGAAATCGACAATTGAATTCGGAATCAGCGGCGTTTAATGAATCAATCTGCGTTACACATGTTATTTGATAGAAAGCGATAACCGCAATCACTTCTTCTAGCTTACGAACTTCACGCGTTACCACGAATCGAGCCCAGTTTGGTGCTAGGTTAGAGCCGTCGCTTGCATGGGCGCCGCCATGTTTGTTGACGAAAGCTATTGGGGCTCCCGCTAAATCGATGAAACAGCGTGCCCGACGCAAAATCCAAACATAGTTTGCGTCTTGCGCATGCGCAATGGCTTCGACGCTATTTCGTTGGGGCCCCAAAACGTTTGAGGCCCCTATTCTAAAACTCTAATAATTACTGGGGTTTTACGTGCCAAAACCACGATATGAGTGGGAGGCGTAAGGCATAACGCAGTGGGGGACTCCTGATTAATTTTGGCCACCTCGGGTTCTTTAACGTACACCTAAGTAAACGGGTGTTCCTGCATTTCGCCTGGTTCGAAATGTGGCCGCACTGGCCGGGAATCAAACCCGCGTCCTCGAGCCAGCAGCGAGATACCTCACCTGCCAAGCTAACACGGTGGGTGATGTTCACGTGACGTGGTGCACTGATGTCATCGTGGCAAACATGCTTTGATATTAGCAGAATGAGTATCTGCATCCCTGACGTTACGGGTAAAGCATCTAGAAGTAAAAGCACCAGAACACACCTTTGGATCGGTGTCTTGCTCCCATTGTTTTTTTATACGTTCTCGCATACTTAGCCCACTTCCCCATGTCACGGCCGGACTCGACTCTCCTCCAGCGCGGAGGGTGGAGTCGAGTCCGGCCGTGCCCATGTTTGGAATATCCTCTCTGAGGAGGATCCGATCTTACGTCCAACCTATCGAAATGAATCTCGAATGTAAGTACGAACAAAAATTCTTCTAGCAGGAGAAGGAAAATGGCAGTAAAGCTTCGCGTAAGAAACGTGGAGTAGGTCGAAAGCTGTGCCCGCCGCGATACTTCACCCAGAAGACATGGCCGACTCAACAGCAGTATACTTACGTGCAGTTAGCTCACCACTACGAGCTCATCAATCACGGTCGCCAGTGGTTTACAGCCATATCCACATATCTTAATTCGACAATTTGTTAGCCTCGACTAGTACTTCATTATGCAAAGACCCCAGAAAAAAGGCGTAAAGGAAACGAGAGAAAGCGTAGAGACGGCCGTAGCGCCGTAATAACGGCCTTCACCGTGCTTAGACGCAGTTTGTATTAAATTATTTATTATTTAATTTTAAACATATACACAGGAAAGAGAAAGCGAGGAGCAAGGCTGGCAACTGCCACCAGAAGGGGCACAACGCCTGCTTACTCTTCAGAAAGGACGAGAGAAACATAGAAAGGAAAGATAGAAAGGAGGGGAGGAAGGAGGAAAGAAAGAGCGAGAAGACAAATCTCAAGGAATAAAGTACAACATACAGTAGGGCCCGTCCCTGCAGGTCACGCTACTAAAGAATGTAAAATAAAATAAATAGTTGCTGGGTTACAAACGTGCCCCTAAGTTCGTTGCTTCTAGAAAAGTAAGCAGAGCGCGATGAGCTTGATCACGTCGAGACGCACAACCACAGGGGTATAAACATTCGTCTAGAGTCGTACACCGCAGGCCAAGGAGATGATAGTCCCTCATTAGCGATAAGCGTTGCGCACTGAAAGCGGGACATTCCAATATCAGGTGCTTAAGTGTCTCGCAGCCACCGCAAGACGTACACGATGGACTAGTCACACGTCCTTGTCTGTATAAACGTTCGTGCACGTTAACACAGCCAACACTTAGCTTGAGTAGTTGCGCTCTAGCGCGACGAGGCAAGCCTTGACCGCGAACACGCGTCGGGAACGTTCCATTTGCGACGCGCTGGTCTGGATGCTGCTTGAGTAGGTGGCGACGAATCAGCAGACGAGCGTCATCAAGGTTGCACAAAATTTCAGGGCAAGCACAGTCGTTATGGGTGCAAGTTGAAGCCAGTCGATCAGCCTCTTCATTTCCGGCGATCCCTACGTACGAAGGTATCCATTGTGCAACGAGAGATACCCCACGTGATAAAATTTTGTTGGCAGAGTCAGTAATACTGCGCACAATTGGGCAATCAACCTGACTGCGTAATCTGCTAAGGGCAGCGCGGGAGTCCGTAAATATGACAATTTTCAGTGTGGTTAACTCCTCTTGCACGTATTTCAGTGCAACATTAATTGCTGTTAGCTCCGCAGTTGTTGACGAGGCTGGATGGCGTTATACGTCGTACTTTTTGAAGGGCAGAAAAAAGCTGCAGAGGCGCCTTGACCGTCGCTGTGTACAGATGCATCCGTAAATACTTGAAGGTAATCTAGAAATCTCTCGAACATGTGCGACTGAGCCAATTGGAATATGGCCGAAAGAGGCATATCAGACTTTTTGTGTATGTCAGGGATTGTAAGGTACGTGTTTGGTGATATCTTGCGGAGGCGAAGGCGTAACTGAAGCATCATGTTCAGAAATGCCAGTAATGTTCATAAATAATGCCACCATTTTTCCAATGCGAGAAAACGGGCAGTGAATTAGACGATCAAGGAGCATTTGATCATTCGATGCACGGTGCAGACGCTCAATATGATATAGAGCTCTCTGGTCTGCTTGTAGCCTCAGAGGTAAATGATGCGCTTCAGTGAGTAATGGAACTGATTGCGCCTCAAGAGGTAATCCCAGCATTACTCGAAGGGCAACGCGATGATTGGGCGGCCCCTTTATCTTAAGCCCGAGCCCGGCCCGAACCCGACTCGAAACCGGCCCGAACCCGGCCCGAGATCGAAAAATACATGCTTTTCAGAGTTGAGAAGCCCGAGAATAACTCGCAGAAAGCCCGAGCCCGGCCCGGGCCCGGGTCAAAAAGCACACGCCGTGCCCGAGCCCGGCCCGAGCCCGTGAAAAAACTCCTCTACCCGGCCCGGCCCGGCCCACGGGCCGGGCCGGGCCCGGGCTTTCGGGTAAGCCCGAGCCCGTGCAGTGCTCTAATCCAGATAAAATTAAATTAAATGCATAAATACCAGCATTTCTGCTGTATAAATTACATAACTGCCGAATCAAAAATACGGTAAGCAATCTACAAACGTATGTAGTACATCGCTTTAGAAAATTGTTCAGGATGTGAATAATAAATATAATCAACAAATACAGAGATCTCCTATGTATGACAAAAATATAACATGAGACAACAAATATACATTACAAACGGGTGCAGACCTAATTGCTCTTCGATATTCATGGATCGGGAACAGCCGAGCACCGATAAAAGCGTTGCAGATTTCATGCGGTTCGAGAAAGCACGACTACGAACAAAAACAATAAACTGAAAAGCTACCGGCGCAGCGAGCCTAAATAAGTTCAGTACATGATGTAGGGAAAGGAGAGCGAGATTAGAAGTGATGATGCAAAGCCTAGCAATGCGGCGGAGGCGCGTAAGCACGGAATGATGCGAAGAGCGAAAGTAAAGGAAGATCGGGAGTGGTGAGAAGCGAGAAAGGAGTGGAGACTGGAGGTGATGCGGAGACGACATTACTAAGATTACACCGTATGATTAAAACGGTGTAGGGGCTCTTTGTCAATGAGAAGAGAGAAAGGAGCGGGAGTTGATATTGCCACGTGTACTTGTTTATCATTCACCGGTGACCGCTTTTCACCGGCTAACAAATGTTAACCTTCATCCCTCGGCGCAGGACGCGCCTGCATGTATCTGTAGTTTCTCGAACGTTATCGATGCTTTTATCCGTTGTCTGTTGTCACCGACGCTTATGTACTCTGATTGTAGGAGCGACACGAATTGTCTAGTACTTTCTGGAAGCCACGCGGGACCCGCCGCGGTTGCTCAGTGGCTATGGTGTTGGGCTGCTGAGCACGAGGTCGCGGGATCGAATCCCGGCCACGGCGGCCGCATTTCGATGGGGGCGAAATGCGAAAACACCCGTGTACTTAGATTTAGCTGCACGTTAAAGAACCCCAGGTGGTACAAATTTCCGGAGTCCCCCACTACGGCGTGCCTCATAATCAGAACTGGTTTTGGCACGTAAAACTCCATAATCTAATCTAAGCCACGCGGGCACCAGGGATTAATCTGGAACTTTCGATGACTCATGTACAAAAGCCGACGGGCTTCGCCGCTCATCAGATTTCGACGATCGCTGAGTGTGTTTGCCGCTTTCGTTGTGCTTCGAGTCTAGCTTGCTTTTGTGGGCACAGGTTCGTCATACACAGTTTTACGACTGTTTTTTTCACTGTCACTACTACGTGACAATATGATGCGGAGACGGATGTCATAGCGCCAGAAGCACTGAATCTTACATCTGCATTTGCCCGGCCCTTCCTCCTTTTCGGAAACTTCCCATTTATGCACAATTTTATTTTTTTTCTAGATAACTATCACTGGCCCAGCTGTTTACTCATTTCTTATGTGAAAGTTTAACTGTTACAATAGCCTTGTTATATAATGCGTGAATCCTCTCTTAAACCATAGACATGTAACTTAATTGTCTCATGCTATCATATGCAAACGGCCCACCGGTGGGATAGTTATCATCATCAGTTGTAGGCGTAATTTATTGCTTAACGTATGATTGTTACATAAACTAGTAACCTTTTAAGGCGCATTGGCGATGGTATGTGTGTTTGCATTATATAGGCATAGTTGTGAAAATTACCAGCTTTGATGCACTACAAATATTTCTATTAACTTTAAATAACGGTACTGCTATTGTCTTCAATGGCAGTAAAACATGAAAAGTTTACGTTCTTGTAATAAGTTGTCTCTTTTCATTATGTAATTACAACTACGTATTAATTGATCAGCGAGTATATTGTTCATGTACGAACTGGCGAACATACCGAATAAATTTCTAAATTTACTTTTGTGTTAAGAAGGAAACAGCAGAGCGCGGGAGAGAGTCTTGTAAAGCAAATCGAACGCATCAAACAAAAGAAAGTAAATGAAGGGCGCAAAGCGTTAGCATGAGCAAGCCGTTTACATCTGCTTCGCGCTCCTAAAGTCCCTATATAGTAAAAGTACCGCAATAAACTCTTTCCTCCGTCGGCTCCTCTCCTAAAGCGCTTGTTTTTTTCTTTACTTTTTGCTTGCGAAAGCAAGTCGATGGTGTCACCCCTAGAAAGTCCTCGTTGAAGCTTTAAGGCCGAGCGCGCGCCGCGGCCGCCGCCGGCGACTGCGGCTGCGCAGAGTGACTTTTAACATGGCTCTGGAGCGGAAAAGAACAAAATATAAAGAAGTGAAAGCACGCGCTATCATCCTCCAATCGGAGATACAGGAGAGAGAGAAGCGGATTTGATCAAAGGATGGCGGTACTTTTCCTATATAGGTATTTTACACGCTCCAAGTTATGCGCGCCATCTCGTGCTTATTCTATTTTGCAGAACGTTTACGTTTGTAATGTCACACTTAATTAAAACACCTCCACTCACTATTAAGTGGGAACAGAATGTTTGCCTGAAACAGCCGCGGAAAAGAATGCGTACCATTGCGCGGTGACAAAACCGGCAAGCATAGAAGGAAATATACAAAATCCTCGTATTTAAAGCACACAAACGAGTTCTCCGTGCGGTGAGTCGCTGCAGTATTATTTTGCACTAACGTAGTATTTTATAGGAGCTACATTATCGCAATCTTTTGCGAACAGCGACCAAAATATCAAGCGCGTAACAGACGCCCGCCGCTTTGGCGCATCCAGCTTCACGCTCGCCCACGAATTCACCAGGCGCTTGGGCCACTCTCCCAGTATTCTAGTTCACTCTAATACGAACTCTACGATTAACTTTAAGTTTGGCGCTGAGACAGGGTTGCTCTTTTCAATGTCAGCGGTCTGCGAGTTTCGTGGCGCGGGTTTTGCGCCGCCTCTTTCGAGACGACGCTGCCGGCAGCGGGTGGTTGTGTGGTGTGGTGGGCTGTGCCCTTGCGAACATGCACCATTTTAAGATTGCGGCTAGTATCATCTCCGACCAATCTGCTTTGCCGGTAGCCATTTCATGCTTACATCCACTCGCGATTACGGGAGAGCCAGCATTTTTTGGGTTGTTGGCTATTTGGCTACTATTGCGCTATTTCCTACTCTCGATCGCTTCAAACGCTTGTGTTTCAGGGTGTTTTCTTTTTTTTAATGGTTGTTCTGCCTCAAAGTTTACGTAAATAATAGGCGATCATTGCCCGTGTTGTTTACAATGCGTATTATAGATCCCTATAGACGTCTGACTACCGTTTGTAGGGTGTATAGATAACTGGCGTCTCCGAGAGAAACGAAAGCCAAAGCACTGCGTCGGTGTGGAAGCGGGACTTGCATTCTTTGTTTCTTTTGCAGTATTTTTACTTTTGCAAGTGTGTTATTCTATATCTCTTGCTAAATAAACAATCTATTCGTCTTGCTCTGAAAGCGAAAGTACGTCTCCTGTCGTTGTGTCGTCCAGGAAAAGTGTCTTTTATTCTACAGTTTCCAGTCAACAATTGATACCAATGGTTCATACCACTGATCTCCTAGTAGAGATCAGTGGTATGAATCAGGGGATTGAGATCAGTGGGTTGATACTACTGCCGAAATCATGGAGTAAAAATATATAATAAACAAAAATGGTTCGAGGATTTTTTTCTGTGTTGAGTGCCTCACAAAACGTATTAAAAGAGCGTTTTTGTCTTTGGCTATATTGGGCTATATCTATGGACCTACACCACAGCGCTACTATGGTGGCTAGGAGGGGCAGTGTGACGGGCGCGGTATGCGCACCTTGGGAGAGGAGCGCACGAAACCTGATGCAAATTTTCAGTGCCACGGGGGCGCTGTTGTCGTCAGGAGCGCAAACAATCTCCAACGCGGCGGCCATCAGAGCGTTGACCTTGTGCGCCGGCTGCTACACGTGCAATCGTGCTGACGTTATATCTCGGTGCGCACGTTTAGTGAATGCGCTTGGTTGCTGTGTAAATGAAAGTAAATGAAAGTAAATTTAGCTTTCACACTTTTCAGGAAAGAAGTGCACAAAGGCATGTTTCCCTTTAGATCAGATGTACATCAGTGCTCAAATTCAGAGTCTGCGACAGAACATCTCGTGAGACGCCTGAGCCGGCTTATAGCTATATATATATATGACGTCAAGGTACCCAAAACGTGTACCTAGAAGAAAGTCATCGGAAGATGCTGCAGAACTTGAGGCATTTGTATTTTTCGACGAATAGGAACAAGCTTCAAAAAAATGTGGAGGTGGGTTCGTAAGCAAAAGTACTGCTGCCAGTGCTGTGGTACTTGCTTAAAGCAGATTGAATGGCAGAGGCAGCACCATCAATGTTTCCGCCCTCTAGCAAATCCCTGACAATGTCTTGTATGCCAAATACAGCACTGTTGTGTGTGCCTGCTGACGAAGTGTGGAGCAGAGCATTGACAACCTGTGCTGGGCAGTTTCCAGATTTTGGGGCCACACGAGGTTGTAAAAACTTTGACAGTTTACTGTTATAAGAAATTGCCCTGGGCTTGGATGGTCATTAGTACCTGAATATTGCCTTATTATGCCGAAAAAGTTTTCCAGCTTGTCCTGGTCCACTTATTTAGTTTTGACGTCAACAGGTATTTGAACCCACCGAAGATGTGATACTGCAGAAGTGAGAGTGTGCTGCATATGGTAACACTCATGCCTTCAGCTAAGTAGTAGAAAAAAGTGATAGCCGTCTGGATTTTTACGTAGCTGGCTATGTAGCTAGAAAGTTTAAAAGAAAAAGTTGTTGTGGCATGTTTTTTTTTAATTATGGGGTTTTAGGTGCCAAAACCACAATCTGATTATGAGGCGCGCTGTAGTGGGGGCTCCGGAGGTTTAGACCACCTGGGGTTCTTTAATGTGCACCTAAACCTAAGTACACGGGTGTTTTTGCATTTCGCCCCCATCAATATGCGGCCGCTGTGGCCGGGATTCGATCCCGCGACCTCGTGCTCAGCAGCCCAACACCATAGCCACTGAGCAACCACGGCAGATTATTGTGGGATGTGTGCATCAACACTAGCCACAAAAAACCAAGAGGTAGTGGACAATGTACACAATCAGCTTATTAAGCATTTCGACTGTAAAGGTTTGTTGTGCACTGGGGATAACTTAGGCGTGATTTAATGATGTTAAATGAAACGTTAACTTTTTTTTTTTCTACTGAGAAGCTGCAGGCTTTCAGCATACATGATTTTATGTTGTTTCTGAACACTGTAAAGCTTCATCAAGTTGGATGTCAAAACTATTGCAAAGAACTAACACCACACATAGTTCAGTTTTTTGTGCTCACACACTTGCATTTTTACACCAAATCACTCAACAAAGATAGAGCTGTACAAAGGGAAAAACAGAAGCGCCTTAAGCTGAGAATGTGCTAGTAGGTCGAGACAAGTGCAATTTACACGTTGGAAAAAGTGCAATTGCAGATGCAATTACAAATGACTAAATCCTCTAGTCCATGCTGTCCATGACTTGCGCCGAATAAAGTCACAGCGTATTTTTCCCTACTGTGTTCTTTATGACTAGCCTTGCAATGTAAACATATATTGGCACTAAAAAGCCGTACTGGAACATAATTTTTATAGAGTAATTAACGGCTAACCACATCGCGAATGTCATTTTCTGCCTGGTGGTGAACGAAGGTATGATAATTGTGACAAAATGTTTCTGCAAAACCAGCTGGATACGTCCAGCTTTATTATTATTATTATTATTATTATTATTATTATTATTATTATTATTATTATTATTATTGGCGACAAGCGGTTGCCGGCTATTTATGTTTCGCGGTAGCGTGCAGTACCGCCAGAGTAAAGGCACATCATTATCTTGCTGCACCCTTGTGAAGCACACGATTCAGTTCATAATGTATGAATGTAGACTACTCTTCGGAACTTTTCCGAGTTCCGGCCACTCAACTGAAATAAGTTTCAGCGGAAACAGCAGCGTCTTTTTAAAAATCAAACGCGGGGTATGACCAAATAAAAGAATGCGACGCGCAGCATGAATTACAATTTATGCTGAATTGGAAAACGGTTACTGACATGACAAATGCTAGCCGCTCTAGATTGTCGCTGCACTGAATTTAGGGCACCATATCACGCCCGGATAACTTGGCAAATAAATAGAATCACTGAGGTGCACCATATATGCGAACTTTAACACGCAACATCTGCACGCGTCGCAGAAAACGCGAAATTACAGCCGACGGCCGCATCATAGCCACGCCGCTAAACGCGCTCCCAACGCGCGCAGCGCCACCTGAGCCGGCCGCCATGTTGCATTGCAATCTTGTGCGCGTCTTCGCTCCCGCCCGTCACACTGCCCCTTCTAGCCACCATAGTGACGTAGCACGAAAATGCGGTGGCGCTGTCGTCGGAATTCAGTTTCGCATTGTAGGCATTCCGCCGCTGAACCGCCGCCCGTGTCGCGCCTACCACAGCAGCCGATGGGTTTCGCGGGTGGTTTTGCGGTTCCATCTGTAAGGACTTTATTCTTTGACTTTACAACGAAGGAAATGCAGTATCTCGACGAGCTGAGTTGCGTCGAAATACGCAAGAGGCTAAAGTTTTCATATGTTTCCTGTTGATGGAAACCGTTGCCGCGGTAAAAAGCGTAACTTGGATTCTGATACCAGATCATCCACTATGCGCAAAACATTTCGTAATCGTTAAGCTTCTCTTTTATTTTGAGTGGCGTTTTATTTTAAGTGCGATTAGCCAACCTATGATCTTGCGATCGTTATTAGCGTGTCATTGCAATTTCTTGCCGCACTATGGGAAAGCTATAGATTGGGATTACCCTTGAATGTAGGTCGAGCGAACAGATGCCCCACAAAGCACGTCACATTCAAATTTATTTTCATCTCAAAGAATTGAGCCACCTGCAGTGTAGATATCCTATCACATGTTCACTTACGCGAGCAGCATGGTCACAGCTGCGTTTATTGCAGTGTGGATGTCATAAACGCGCCTAAACGTGTCAATTGAATTTCGAGCGCGAAATAAGATGTACAGTGTTAGTACAGAGTTGGAGCGATGGGACGGCCGCGGCCAGCAGCTCAGATTGCGCGGGCCTACACAGGTGGCGTCGCCATAGGGCCGGTACCTCGCCGGTCTCATCACCGAGCCGATCGCATATATTGCCGCTCACGGCGACGTAGAAATCGGTTACAGCGTGTTTTTAACATGAAATAGTTCTTAATAGAAAAAATATTTCGAATTTGCGCGTGTTTCGTAAAGAAGTGCCCAGTACTAAACCACTGGCGTCATTGGGAGCAACGATACGACGGCATTTCGTCTCGCAGACGGAAACCAAGCACCGGCTGTCTCAGCCAGGCGGCTCGGCTGGCTTGCAAGTACTATGTTTCGTTTGCTATTCACATCAACGACACCGACAAAACCAATTCATTTACGCGCACGTTAATCGTGTCATCAAAAATAAGCGTACTATGATGAGCTGTAGGCCTGGTCGCAAGCGCTGTCGGCCGTCAGTGCGGTGGTCAGCGAGCTAAGCCTAGCGTCTCGTTCGGCCGTATCCCGATCGTGATCCCGATGGGGGCGAAATGCAAGAACGTGCACTGGGTGCAAATTAAAGAACCTCACGTAGTCAAAATTATTCCAGCGCCCCCACTACCGTGGGGGCGCTACAATAGGACATACGTAAGCTGCAGGATAATCGCAAAGGCGCTTTGCTTCACTTTCAGGGCAACGCGCTGCGTATCATTAGTAGTATAGTGGTGGAATACGGCATCTCTATCTCGCAGGTTCCGATCTTGTCGGCATGGATTTCACGCAGCGATTTTCGCAGCATAAGCTCCCGCACCAGCGTAGGTCCCGATTATATCAGTCGGCAGGGCATCGAGGGCATTTATACAGTTTTCGCTTTGGACATTATACACACAAGGAGTTAGAAGCACGGAATTCCTGGGCATGAATTAGAGATCAATCTTGGAAAATAGAATCAATCGAGAAGCGTCATCGTAATGCGTGATGTTGGAACGAAGGATTTTAACATCAGTGCATGAATTGACGTGGTCCTTCACGCATTCCATCGCGAATTGCGTCGACGTCCGACAATCAGTGTCCGCAGCGGCCATAGCCCCACAACCGCGTTGGCACAGCCGGTTGTGCAACACACTCCGGATAAAAAAAAAGTCAGTCGGAACACTAGCCACAGAACACGTGCGTACAGCCGTTAAAAACAAAACACTTGGAGAAAAACAGTCCGATCAGTCCGAACACAACACGTTGGCACAGCCGTGGTGCTAGCGAAGAAGAGCCAGGCGTCTAGAGATAGAGCACCGAGAACGAGAGTAGTCGCTTGGCGCCGTTGCTAGGAGTGACACCACAGCGTCCCGCCGGCGTGTAAGCCAATAGCGTGGCTTTGCGGTTGCCCATGCGTTGTACCTTCTGGATATTCCAAATACGCCCCGGGACCGGAAGGCCTAGCCTCCCAGCCACGTCGTGGGCCTGTTGGACAGCCTAGAGTTGCTTCTTACTGTCCGATCCACCAATGGCGTCCTCCCATCTGGCTTGATTCTTGACTTCTGGGCCGATAATGCCTTCGCAAAACCAGAGCATGTGTTCAAGAGTGACTAATCTGCCACAATCCCTACATTACGGATCGTCGTACGATTCCGGGTCTATTTTGTCTAATCTACGAGGAGATGGATATGTCCCTGTCTGTAAAAGTCTGAGGGTAAGTTCCTGAGCCCTGTTTAACTCGGTACATGGGGGTGAGAACGTTCTCTTACCCAATCTGTAGTGTTTAACGAGTTCATTGAAAGAGACGGCGCATCTCTGTTCCCGCGGAGTCCAGCCGTGGCGCGGGGCAGAGCGGAGGGTGAGGTCTCGCGCTGCCTCATGAGCGGACTCGTTGAGATTTAGGACTGGTCCGTCAAAGTTACCCAAGTGAGCGCGAAACTAGTACAGAAAGTGCAGAGCGACCTTTCCCGAGGAGAGGATTCTGCAAGCTACCTTGGAGACTACGCCTCTTTCAAACACCCTGATGGCCGACCTCGAGTCACTGTAAATGTTGTACCGCGGCTCATTAAGCAGTGCGAGCGCAATAGCTGCTTGTTCTGCCACTTCATGCCTTCTAGTAGGAACCGACGCCGCATTGATTTCCTCGCCTTGGCCATCGACTACCATTAAAGTGAAAGCCCCCCCCCCCCTCCCTCTCCTCGTTACACGCCGCATCTACGAAACTAACATGTCTGTTCTCCACAGCTCCGGCTGCGGTCGAATTTAATGCTTTGCCCCTCGCCATTCTCCTAGCTCTGTTCCGCTCAGGGTACATGTTTCTTGGAATGAGCTTGACCCTAATGCGTTCCCTGACCGCTGATGGAATACCGACGTGAAGCTCCTCAATTTCCGTCTGTGGAACTCATATAGCCCTCAGAATGCACCTGCCTGCCCTGGTACCGGAGAGCCTAAACATCTGGGATCTCTCCCGAGTCTCAGCTATCTCATCCAGCGTATTATGAATTCCAAGCTGTCGCAGTTTCTCATTGCTGGTGCACATTTGTAAGCCCAGCACTCTTTTGGCTATTTCCCTGATCTGTGCATTAACTCGATCCTTCCCGGATGCCTTCCATTTGTGCATAGCTGCCACATATGTAATGTGGCATATCACGAAGGCGTGCATGAGACGCAGCAGCGTGTCCTCTCATTCCTGTTTGTCTGTTGGCCATCCTCCTAACCAACCTGGTCGCACTTTCGGTCTTGGATACGATTTTCTCAACTGTGCTTGCATTCGAACCGTTCGTCTCGATGAACATGCCCAGCACCCTTTTCTGTCTACCCTGGGGATGACATCCCCACTCCTGTATGTTGACCTTCTCAATTGGGACCAACGACGTGGGTTTGGGCCCCATTCTTGTTGGCCTGTAGATTAACAGTTCTGACTTGGACGGCGTGCATTTGAGTCGCGTAGGAACTAAGTACTCCTCGATTACATCCACGGCTTCCTGTAGTGCACACTCGATGAAGCCTTCGTTGCCCTTAGAGCACCAGATGGTCACATCGTCGGCGTATATTGTGTGGCAAATCCCGTCTATACTCAACAATTTCTTCGCTAGTCCCACCATAGCCAGATTGAAAAGCGTCGGCGAAATGACCGCACCCTGTGGCGCTACCCTTACTGCCTAAGCAGAGGAGGTCCGATTCAAGTTCACCTACCCTCAATTTGGCTTTTCGGTCTGTTAGGAAAGATCTGACATATTCATGGAATCGTTCACCCAGTCCCAGCACCGATACTGAGTCAAGAATGTATGCGTGGTTCACGTTGTCGAAGGCATCCTCCAGGTCAAGGCCTAGGATAACTTTCAGGCCTCTATCGCCTCCATCAATGATGCGGAGCTTGATCAGCTTCATCGCGTCTTGCGTAGACAGACCTGGTCTAAAGCAAATAATGATGTGTGGGTACATCTTGTTATTCTCCAGACAGCGCGAGAGGCTTTAGTATAGCGTGTCCAGCTACCTTGCCTTCTAGAAACTTTGACCTTGCCGACACACGAGGTCGAACGCATGGGAGGAGTGAGGACCTTTTCTTGGGAACTCCCGTGCTGCGGCGCTGCTGTACCAGACCCGTCGGCTGTCTCCGCTGCGCCGCGCCAAGGTGGTTGGCGTCTGCAACGAGCCTGATATTTTGGTTGCTTTTAGCCAACATCGCGATAATTTGGGATATAGTAAGTACCACGTCACCGCAAGGTAGTACCGTAGCGACTCACCACAGAGAGGACGCGTTTGCCGGCTGTGAATACGGGTATTTTGTCTCTCTCTCTCTCTCTCTCTATATATATATATATATATATATATATATATATATATCCTTCTAGCTCGCTTGGTCCACGCTTACGTGGCTGTTGGAGTAACGCATTCCGCGCGCTTACTTCATTTAGTTATGCACGGAATGAGAAACGTGAACGTGCTGCAGACGAAAATAAGCTGGAGATCGCGATGATAACCAGGAGAACGTAGCAGATATATCTAGCTCATGCTAACGCTTTTACACCCTATTGTTTCCTTTCTTTTATTTCATGCATTAGATTCCTTCTAGAAGACTGCTTCCCGCGCTCTGCTGTTTCTTTCAGTAACTGGCTCTTCGGAAGCGGAATGTGCCATTCGGAGGGGCCGCGGTATGTGTGAAAACTTTTTATCTACAGAATTCCTGAGGCTCGACACTTTCAAACCGAGGCGGGCCGCACTCACGATGGCACCGTTAGGCCCAGCCCTTCAGCGACATCGTGGGCCCTCTGGACAGCCCATAGCTGATCTTGAAACAATGAACTCTGTAGCATCTTCTTCCAATGGAGCCATTCTTCTTCAGGGTTGGTGAGAGTCGCAGGGCGTGCCGCGGGCATGTGTTTGATCCCAATGATGCCATTCCACGCATGACAGTCTTTCGTGATCTCACTTTCTGGATAAATTTTATCAAGGTGGTACGGCGTGGGATAAGTTCCTATTTGCAATAGTCGCAGTGAAACTGCCTGAGCCCTGTTCGTCTTTGAATTTGACAATGGAAATTGGCTGCGTCCTATAGATAGTAGTGTTTAGTAATCTAATGCAGGAAATTGTGAAGCCTCAGCAGCTAGCGCAACAGGAAAGATTGAAAAATCTTTGAAAATTGAGGAATATACTACAGGCAGTAGGGGCAGAGCTGAATAGGTCAAGGAGCCCAGTGGAGGATGAAGTGGAGTTACTAGCGGAGAGTATAGCGATATGATTGAAATCACCCCCTGCCTAGAAACATGCATCCAGAGGAAAATGTCAAAAGGAGAAAGGCAAAAGCGAAAGCACTCTTGCGGGAAATCGAACAGCAGAATCAACAGGCAGCTATCGTAGATATTGTCTGGGTGAAAGGGAAAGAAGCATATACTGCCGCAGTCGGAAACATTCAAGGGAAGGTAAAAGATGCCATCACTCTCTTTTTAGCGATTTCAAAGCTGCTATAAAGGGTTTTGATAAAGGCTACGTGGCCAGCTAAATTTATTGAAAACACTATGACTATGAGGACTGATATCCAATGGTTTCCTGCGCATATGGGAGAGGTGGACGAGACGCGGGTTAACCTCACTGAGGTTACTCATGACTTGGCACAAGGACTTCCGGGCCACTACCGAGCCATCCGCCACCAGGCCGGGGAATTTAGAGATGCCGCGGTACCAAAAAACCGCGTAACTCTCGCGTCTCGTTCATGTGGTATATATATATATATACCACTGTTTTTGTGCCGCTTTCTTGCGGCTCTGCTTCCGATTCCACCGCCCTGTTTGCGTCCTCCGAAGCCTTCACCTCTCGCAAAAACTTCCTCCTTCATTTTGCAGTTCTCACGGTCGAAAACTCTTGCAGCGCCATTTATGTCACGAATCGGTTGTCTTCCACAGCCACGTTATACCGTGGTGAATGTATATTTCGGCTTGAGGATATTGATTCCGCATACTCTACTCAACTGCCTAACGACACGATAGGTCTTCTCGTCGACAGCATTACTCCTGCTACCTCCACCGATTCGTCCTCCTTAGAGGCATTCCTCCCGTAAATTGATTCCACACTCCCGCCTGCACAGCGTACCCAACTCTTGGAGCTGCTCGCCCACTTTCGGATGTCGTTCGATCGTAAGCAGTCTTCCTTGGGCTGCACATCCACCATCGTTCACCGCATTGACACTGGCACCCATGCCGATGCTGAAGATGAAAAATGATGAATATCAAAATGCCGATAGATGAAAAACTGCCGATACAGCTTTGTGTTGCTTAATACGTGCTACATAAAAGTGTTTTCCGAGCGTGAAAGAAGCCCGCGAATGCACGCGAAATGCCTCGAGCGGCCAGTCGCGCGGCAATTATGCGTGTATTCGCGGGCTTCTTTCATACTCGGAAAAACGCATTTATGTAGCACGTATTGAGCAACAGAGAGCTGTATCGGGAGTTTTTCAAGTTGCTCTACAACTTTCTCATTGACACTTTGATAATTGGGACAGTACTTCTCGAGTTAGATAATTAATGAAAATTATCAAATTAAATCTCGGTAACGAAAAAATTACTGGCGGCAACTCCACTGTACTGGAAACAATACGCACTAGGTTTGCTTCGCGTAACGCCGTTCCTCTTTTTTTTAATCGTGCTGCATGACAGCTGGGACACCCTGTATGTATATATATACCAAAGTATAGCGTGGAAAGGCACAAATGTGTGACTAACATGACTGATGGCTCGTGGCATTACTAACTTGCCATACTTGCATTCATGTCACGATTAACAATAACAATATGACGTGTGGAGCATACTCGCATTCTTCGGCCAGAAATCCCTCTGATGGTGCGGGTGTGACGATAAGAATGTGTTGCATGCCAATCTCGATCTCAACGTGTCGAACTTACCCATATGTCATGAAGAACTGAGAGCACAGGTAAAGGGTAATAATAGTAATGATAATTTCTGGGGTTTTACATCCAAAAATCGCAATATGGCTTTGAGAGACGCCGTATTGGAGGGCTCCAGTATTAGACCGCCTGGGGTTCTTTAACGTGCATCTATATCTATGTATACGGGTGTTTTATGCATTTCACCTCCATCAAAATGTAAGCCGCCGTGGCCGGGAATCGAACCGGCGTCCTCGAGCTTAGCAGTCCAACCTACCAAAGCTACTAAGCTACCACGGCGTGTAGGTAAAGGATACGCGAGAAATTTACGTGGCAAAAAACAAGACAAACCAAAATAAATAAAACGCTAACAGTACAACATTGTGTACGTATTAGAGCACTGCACGGGCCTGGGCCGACCCGAAAGCCCGGGGGCCGTCCGAAGAGTTCATCGGCGGGCTCGCGCCTGGCCCGGGCTTAAAGCCGCGGGCCCGAGCCGGGCTCGGGCTCGAAGCCACGGACCCGGGCCAGACTCGGGCTTGAAGCCACGGGCCCGGGCCATACTCGGGCCTGCTCATTAAAGGGCCTAAGTAGGCCTTAGAGCACACGCGACCGTTATGGATTGCATGGCTCAATGCATTCTGTGCCAAGCTGAAGTGACACGTGCAAGATGACTGCATATCTTATCAAAGAAAATAGTAAAACAGATGAAGTTCTCAATTTTAACAGCGGAGCTGTTTCAGCTGGGCGTAATGTGTCTGCCGAGTCCAAAAATGTGGGCCGATCCTGGCAGCAGTGCAGAAAGGGTCCAAGCGCAATGGCACATACACCTGTTAACTAGCGAAGCTGAGCCTGGATAAGTCTAGCTAAGAATGGTGGGGACTACTTAAACATAGTCAGTCATCAATTAGCAATTGATAGCCAATCAATAGCTAGTCGATAATCGATCAATAATCCATAAATTCTGGAAAATGCTGGGGATGACTTGGTAATGCTTAGCCTAGCCCAAATACGTGGCCAATATCTTGCGATGGACAATCGATAGCCAATCAATAGCTAATCGATAATTGATCAATAATATATAAATTATAAATAAATTCCGGGAAATGCTGGGGATGAGTTGCTAGTGCTTAGCCTAACTCAAAAGCAAGGACTAGCTAGGTGCCCATCAGCTCCGCTGTCTCTTTAGCATTGCGCCACAGCTACGCTAATTTTTTTTTCTTTTCCGCGCAAGGAAAAATAAATTATACAAAGAACCGCTCCTCAAACCTATTTCCATGTTACCGCTTTTGCGATTGCACTATTGCGAGTGTCGATACTATTGCAATATTTAACGCTAAGGCCAGTTACTTTTGTGCTTCAATGCATAAAACAGCGTTTTCCTCAAAAAGTTAACTGGAACGCCCGTGCATTTCGTCGGACACTTTGAAAATTAATATCTCGAAACTGGTGCAGTCTTGAGAATTCGTTCCAAGTGGATACGCCTTGCGAACTGAGCGGCTATAATTCGTAAATCTACGAATTATAGCCGCTCAGTTCGCAAGGCGTATCCACTTGGATCCACTTAGAAAGATGTGCTGTGAAAAGAATAATTAAACAGTTAATTACGTAATTACGTTAATTATTCAATTAGGCGTTTTGACCATCTATTAAGCCATCCATGTCAGAATTACCTTGGAACTACGTAAAACAATTAGCCTCCTTCGAGCGTCGTCGCATTAATGCGAACACAAGAAATCCTGAGATATGGTCAATTCCATACTTCAGAACACTCTACAAGCATCAGTCGTTAATACATAACCTACCATTCACTTTGAAGAAATACAAAAATGTCGATAATTTCACTAAGAAAGAACTCAGCTCATACTTTGTTCGCTTGTAATGCATCTGATTATTATACTGCCTTTGTGTATAGTTCTGAGTATATAATGTACAACCTGTTTCGTTTTCTTAGCAAATCTTAATCTTGTAAAATTCAGTCTCATGCTATGTTGTATAGCTGTTATTACGTTGTTTTGTATAACTAGTATTGCTATTGTAGTGTTGTTTAAAATTAATTCTGTTAAACCTTTTTTCCAATTCTGTTTAGTCGCCGTGACGGAAATATTCTTTGTCTTTCCGTTCATAGCTATTTCGTCCATGAGGAATTCCTGTGATAGGTGGAAATATATCTGAATTATTGTACATGTGCAGCTCTGTTTGCTGTACTATTTATCGCCTTGCCTGGTCTTTTGGGTCACGTCAAGATATGTATGTAGCTTTTAGCCAAAATGACCGTCCAGCATGTAAACTGGAGAATAAATTGATTTGATTTGGTTGATTTCGTCGGACACTTTGAAAACTAAAATCTCGAAACTGATTTAGTCCTGAGAATTCGTTCCAAGTGGATACGCCTTGCGAACTCAGCGGCTATAATTCGTAGATTGAAAGATGTGCCGTAAAATAATTAATTTAGAAGTTAATTAGCGTAATTAGGTTAATTCAATTAGGCATTTTGATTTCTCGTGGAAGTAATGGCCACCTCATCGAGTAGTTTAGATCAAGTATTATAATTGTGCATTCTGCAGCAGGCAATTTTTAAAATTTGGTTCAGCTAAAATGAAACACCCTGCATATTTGCGTGCTAAATGTCATCATAGAAGCATATCGTACAAATCAAGGTTAGTGCATGCGCACCAGCGGAAAAATAGCAGCACAGGCAATGGGCTGGATTACTGATGTTCCCGTGGGAGAAACAAAGATTTCGGTCATTTATTGCTCATATACTGCAGCTGATTAAACCTAGAGAAGGTGAGGCTGACAGATACGGTACAATATGTAAGTAAAAAAAAAAGATTTTTTTTTCTTACAGGCCGGGCCAGATCATGCACACGCGGTCCCTAGCTAAGCTTAGTAATGAACGCCCGGGCCCGGGCCGGGCCCGGGCTCAGTAACACGGGCCCGGGCCGAGCCCGGGCCAGGCTCGGGCTTTGTATGACGGGCCCGGGCTGGGCTCGGGCATCGTAAAGCCGGCCCGGGCCGGGCTCGGGCCGAACAATCAGGCCCGTGCAGTGCTCTAGTACGTATGGCTCATTTCATAATTACGAGTGAACGTCAGAAAACGAACGTGATGCATTACAAATGTGCAACTCGTCTTTCGCCTTCTAGTGTTGCAAGAGCCCAAAGACTAAGCGAATTTTAACATAAGAGTAACTTTAGGAATATTTACTGCGTATGCTCACTGGTTCGTACATAGCAAATATACTTCATCATCATCAGCCTATATTTTATGTCCACTGCAGGACGAAGGCCTCTCCCTGCGATCTCCAATTACCCCTGTCTAGCGATAGCGTATTCCAACTTGCGCCTGCAAATTTCCTAACTTCATCATCCCATCAGGTTTTCTGCCGACCTCGGCTGCGTTTCCCTTCTCTTGGTATCCATTCTGTAACCCTAATGGTCCACCAGTTATCCATCCTACGCATTACATGGCCTGCCCAGCTCCATTTCTTCCGCTTAATATCAACTAGAATATCGGCTATCTCCGTTTGTTCTCTGATCCACACCGCTCTCTTCCAGTCTCTTAACGTTAGTCCTAAAATTTTTCGTTCCATCGCTCTTTGTGCGGTCCTTAACTTGTTATCGAGTTTCTTTGTTAACCTCCAAGTTTCTGCCCCATATGTTAGCACCGGTAGAATGCAATGATTGCATACAAATATACTTACTGCATCAATAATTACGTACTTCAACTTGTTACGTAATGAAAGAGGCAACTAATGACCAGAACATAAACTTTTCATGTTTTACTGTTATTGAAGGTAAATATTTTAGGAATATGTCGAGTCAATAGCGATATTTGTAGTGCATCAAAGACAGCAATTTTCAGGACGATTTTTCACTCAATATAATGCAAGCACACACATCGTCATGTGCCATGAATGCTTGGCAGTTTACGTAAAAAATCACACGTTAAGCAATAACCATGACATCATGAGAAGGCACATGTTGGTAATTTCAGAGAGGATTCACGGATTATTAAAACAAGGCTATTGCAGTAATAACATTTACATAACAAATGAGTAAATGGCAAGGCCAGTAGTAGCTATCTATTCATTTAAATGTAGAAAAACATATATTAGTTTACCTATTGGATGGAATGGGTTTTCTTTCTAATGTCTGAATTTGAAACAAGTTTCGCTCACGGTGAACCTTAAGGTAGTACATCGTGCGCGAAGTTTGTACTGAAGAGATAGCGTACAACAAGAATTGTTCGTGTACGCTATCTCTGAGGCGAAATAAGCCAACAATATTGCGGCGTTGAGGCCGTCTCTGCTCTTTCTCTTGTTTCCTTTACATCTTCTCACTGTGCTCTGTTCATAATAAAGTATTGTCGAGGCTAAAAAATTGGCGAATAAATACATATGCAGATGGCTGTAAACTACTACTCACCGTGAGTGAAAGGCGCGAAGTGGTAGTGAAGCGGGTACCGCACGCACGTATTTCACTTGACTGCGCGAGTGATTTATTTGCTACAGCGAAGCTGTATACCCCGGGTTGGTCGGAAAATTTCGTGGCGTAAACACAAAACGCCAGGTTAACAATTGAAGTTAAGCGGCATATCTTTATTTGCAATCCGGGCAATCCGGCATACATCATATATATATATATATATATATATATATATATATATATATATGGGTCCTTCCATCTCAAGTGTACCAGGTGTCTTTTCGACCACCTCAGATTCTGCTGGAAAAATAAATACTATTTTATCTCACTGGGGGCATTATTTATTCAAGCGACTTTTTTCTGAAGAAAGTTTTCTGATGCCGTGAGGGCACTTCGAAGGTTGCGCGCACACGTGCAACTATGTCAGGAAGAAAAATTCCTATAAAATTATTGCTTTGACCTGTTACTGCGATTTATTTTTTTCTGTAATCTGCAGACGGTGCTCTTTCATGACTGATGTCGTTTGTGAGGTTTTGTTTTCACATAATTTTTGGGCACGAGAAAAAGCTGGAAATTCCCGCTTCGTTAATATTCTTATTAAAAAATATAATTGTTCCATGAGGAATACATTTGCAATATGAGTTTGGTTTGTGTGTATGCTACATGATAAAAATACTTTGATAAGAAATAAAACCTTAACTTTTCGATAAAGTCATGACAAAAATGGAAAAAAATGGCATTCTCACTCAAGTTGAGGCTTCATTTTCACAATGTAGCGGTCCAAGTAAAAATATGGCTTAATTAGCATTGTATAGTGTGCTTTACTGTCTATATATTTTGAAAGTTTTAAAGGAGTAAATTTCGTTTGAAGCGAGAAAAAAATGTTTGAACTGCACAATCGCAAGGTTGCGCGGAGAATCTGTTTCGCCTTCACTGCACACGTCCATCGGCGTTTGAGCCCCGCTCGTTCCACGTATTATTCTTTTTTGAGGGTGAGCTCTTCTGCGGCGACTTCAGATTGATTTGGGGTTTATCGGGTCTGGTTTTCTGGCCACTTTTGTCTAATAACTGACGATTTGAGGACTTCTACTGCACGTCGGACAAGAAAACTGGCGTCTAAAATAAGCCTGGAACGAAAATGAGGCAGGAATTTAGCGCATGGCTAAGTACGAAGAAACAATAAGGCTTAATTGTTACAAAAACGGCGAAATAAATTAAATCCACATGTGCCCGTTCACACAGCGGGCGCCTATAACCGGAACCTGAACTGTGGCTTTATTCAACAAACGGGTGATTTGTGGCGTTCTACTAAACGTAAAACAACAAATAAGGCCCCTGGCCCGTTGGATTCTGAGAATGTCTACGAAGCGGCTTGAAAAGTGGTTTTGGAGCATGTATTCCTATCGGTACACGCGTTCCGCGACACCAGCCACCCAGGTTGGACAAGCGACGTCAAGACGACGATAACAGCCAAAAGAAGATGCACCAGAACAGGGGTCGTATTCTGAAACGTTCGCCTAGGCGAAATCAGCATGCGCGCTGATTGGCTGGTTGAGCAAATTGAATGACGTCGGGCTCAACCACCCAATCAGCTCATCCAATTTTGCTAAAACAGCCAATCGGCGCACGCCTGAAAGCGAAAAAAGAAATTTCGCCTAGGCGAACGTTTCAGAATACGGCCCCAGATCTCCACGCCGTCGATTCGATACATTTTCTTCACTAATGGGCCATCAGAAATAAACTGTAAACATGGACGCCGGTTTGCTGCTGCGCCTGCTTTAGCTTTGCCGGGAAGATTGAAGAGCAGCAGCAGACGACACCATTGTCGTCTGCTCGTAATGTAGGCTCCACTTGTCTTGACGTCGCTTGCCCAATCTAGTAGCTGGTGTCGCGGAACGCTTACACAAACACCGCGAACACCTCTGCAGAATTAGTGATAATGACCAGGGTTGCCAGGCGCTCAGAGACTGACCCGCCAAATCTCGGCCCTCATAACCGCCAGCCACTGTTTCTCCGCGAGGCTGCAAATAATTCGTACTCGAAACTTTCCCTGTTACCTAAATAAGGCGGTAACCACAAAAATAAAATTATAACAGGGTAATTTTATGCGTTTTCACTCGCTTACTATATTGTAACGTTGTGATGTGTGTAATGCGCGACGCGGTGCGGTGGATGGAGACAGACAAGAAGCAGACGACAAGGAATGCGCGCGCGGAGGCGAATTCCGTGTGGAGTGGAAGACGACAACGTCGAAGAGCGTCCGGCACGTGAACACGCGGCGCAAGAAGAGAAAATAAAAGGAAAAGGCATCCAATCAGAAGAAAACACGGAGCTTTGAGCGGCCAATCAGCAAAAGACGAATCGGCAAGAGCTGCAGAAAAGGCCCGCTGGCAGAAGAGAAAGAAGTGCCACGAGAAGGTGATCAAAGCCTGTGATCAAAGAATTACCTAGCAAAATAGAATGTCAAGTTGGGCTGAGGCCGCAGACGAGCAAGAGAAGCTACTCTCGAGGCTCACTGGCAAGGTACGGAGAACGTTGTGAGAAACGGCAGTCTTCGCCGACACTCGTTTTGCAGGTGTCCGGGGTTACCATCGATGGGTCCGGAGACGCTGATCCTAGCGGCTACCGCGAAGAGTCCAGCGGCGCTGGTAGCGAACCAGTGCCTTCAGAACATGAGCCCGGTAAGTATTGCGAAGAGTGTTTTCGTGAGCGAGACGACAACGTGGTTACACTACACACTCCTCGTTTCAGTGGTCACCCCGGCGGAGATATCACTGATGCGGAAAATACTCCGGTCGCGTCTTGTGCACACATCACACGCTGTGGAGGTCCAGTACAAAGACCCCAAGTCGCCGCTGCACTCCATCACGACGTTTGAAGATTTGAGGCTGCGCCCTGAACTGCTGAGAGGCGTGTATGATTGTGGCTTTGACAAGCCATCAAAGATCCAAGAGACAGTTCTACCAATGTTGTTGGCTGACCCTCCACTGAACATGATTGCCCAGTCACAGAGCGGCACGGGAAAAACTGCCGCCTTTATTCTGGCCAGCTTAAGTCGAGTGGACGAGACGCAGCGGTACCCACAAGTGCTGATCCTGTCACCCACGTACGAGCTGGCCGTTCAGACTGGCAACGTGGCCAAGAAGATGGCAGCATGGTGCCCACGTATCACCTTCTCCTATGCCGTCCGCGGAAATAACTGTGAGGGTCCTCCTCTTTTTGGCCATCTACTTATGCATGCATTGTCTGCCCTGCTGTGTTGCATAGTTCCTGCTGTATTGTAAGCCTTATCAACCCCCTATATGGGCCCTGGGATAAATTTGTTCAGTCGTTGATTGTGCCATATTAAGGCTGTACACATAGCAGAAAACATTCTGTCGAGCTTTAAACTGAATGTGTTTATCTTTGCGTGCAGTTATCTGAAGTCCCTGCCATCTTTTAGCTGACACGTCAAAGTGAATTATCTTAAAACAGACATTAGCAGCCGTTCTCAAAATGTCAGGCAATGACAGCCTGAGGCAGAGGAGCAGAAATAGAAAATGACTGAAGGGAAATGTTAAGAAATGACAGCCTGCAAAGTGCCTCCCCAAAAAAGTTTTTAAAACTTGTGCGCCAAGTGGTTAACCATGTGACAAATTAAAACAGCAGACTAATGTGTCGCTGGGCAGAGCGTTACTAGCTGACATTAACGACATTTGCAGCTTTCAGCATTCTAGCAATTCTGATAAGAGGGGATGAGCCTTAAGTACAGAGCGATATAAAATGTGAAGAAAATTGTGTGAGGGAGCGAGGGGGGCGGGTGGACATTATAAGAGCATTGTTTGTAAAGGAACAAATTAAAACAGTGTGTAAGCAAGCTAGTTAAAACTAGGTTATCTGCCATATTTGCTACAGTTAGCTTGAATGTAATGTATTTACACAATGTTTGGGTTCTGTTCGCACTCTTTGAAGCACAGGCACAAATAAGCTTGGCGATAAATGTATTTCAACAAGTATAGCATACTAATGTGCTAGCAGTGTATTATTAAAAGTAGTTTCAGAGTAAAGCTCCAATAATTCAAGCAGATACTTGGTACACAGCCATGGCTGAATGTCATTTATTACCTGTAAGTGAAGATGGTAGGCATTAATGACTTCTGAAGTCTTGCTCTTGGTAACCAGAGCAGCACCGACATTAATTTCAATCATTGCAGTGGCCCATATATGATATGCTTTATGGCTGTGGTTGACAAAAAATTGTGAGGAGACAGCATATTTATCTACATGTTTTCATTGGCCTCATGGTGTGTACTGAGGCTGTATTCAGGATCAATCACTTTTGGGATAACTTTCACTGATTGGCTAAGCCAGTTTCTTAACAAAACGTCACTTAATGCATTGAAGCACAAACTTAGCTGGAACGCCAATGCATTTCTCCGCAAAGTTCGGGTATTAATATCTCGAAACTGGTGTCATCCTAAGAATTAATTCTAAGTGGATCCGCCTTGCGAACTCCACGGCTACAATTTGTAAATTGCAATATGGGCCATGACATAATTAGTTAAAAATGTAATTAGTGAATTTCTGTTAATTATTTGATTATGCATTTCAATTTTTGGTGCAAGTAATGTCCCCCTCTTCGAGTAGACCAGCTCATTAACTAGAATTGGGCTATCTGCCACAGGCAACCTTAAATAAATTTTGAAAGTGTTCGCTGAAACACCCTGTATACATGCTAGCTATGGTGGGGAGAAAAAGGAATACAGACACAAAATTTTTGTAGCCCACCTTTTTGCTTGATCAGATAGCTGTCAACTACTCCGAATTATGCACAAAATAATAAGTTTGGTCCCCTGCTGTTATCTTTGCTGTTTTTCTCCGAACTTGTGGCTCATACCCACTATGAGGATTGGCTGTCCTTTCTGTTAAAGTGTGCAACACCCTTTGTACTTTTCATCTTCTCTCCCCTATTACCTCATCGCCTAAAACTTTCGACAAGGTGATCACAATGTGGCTTCAACTGCTGCATTGACCCACGCATCAGTGACACCCCCCCCCCCCCCAAATTTTCATGATGGGTACAGATGACGTGTAAACACACCCGACATTGAAAAATATGGTGCGCTTTTTGAATTCGTCACATCAAACCTTCTCATTCGTGATTTATTGCATGTTCAACATATTGAGCTGTCGTACCGTGATTACAGAGTTGCTGATTAATAGCAAAGCAACAAAAGGCGAGACAACGATTTTGCATCAGTTCCCCTTTAATGTTGGAAAATAAGGTGAAACTGATTGTACTGGGACATTGGTGCATTCTATAAAAGACAAGTACTGGCTGCCATCGTCCACAATTTGTGAAGGTGATGTTTTTATACTTTTCAGACTCGCGAGGAGAAAAGATACAAGACCAAGTAATCTTAGGCACACCTGGAAAAATAGTTGACTGGGCCTTCAAGTTCAAGTTCTTTGAACTGTCACGCATCAAAGTCTTTGTGCTGGATGAGGCCGACATCATGATAGCCATGCATGGACATCATGACCAGTGCATACGCGTCCACAAGTGAGTACCCTCAGTGTTTATATTCTTCTGCACTGGCTTAATGGCTGTGCAGCATTTGCTTAGCGTTGCGTAATTTTTTAAGAAGGCATGCTACAGCTTATACCCCTGTCAACCGAAACAACCTAAGTGCACTTTGAGCGAGTGCACTTCACCCCGAGTTAGCAAGTATTGCCAAAAATAACAAATATATGTTGTGCTACTGACTCACCCATCGCCATCACCATCATTTTCATAGTGCACTTCTCTTTCTCGTGTAGCAATTTGCTGCCAAAGTGCACTCTCTCAAAATGACACTAAATTTGCCAGTGTGACAGGGGTATTAAGGGGACATGTGGGCCTTTTACCGAAGATTTTTTTAAATCTTTATTCTTTGAGGTATAGCACTGGAAACTCTTATATATGTGTAAATCTTTGTGCTTATTTCAAATATGAGGTCCATTTTCGTTTATCTTTCTTGGTTCCAATTTTATGCTAGTGTCCTTTAAATATTTTGTGCACAGATTTGCAAAATATCCGATGCTTATATTTCTCAAAATAGGGTATCAATGACTTTTGTATGATTCAAGGAATGCTGTAAGACCAACCTTATTGCTCTATCTTACCTAGAACATGAGTTGTGTGGCTTTGAAGTTGAAACTCGAAGGAGTGTTTTTCTGGTGCTTATCTTTGAAGTCTCGCAACTCGTGTTCTAGTTAAGGCAGAGCAATAAGGCTGGTCTTACGGCACTCTTTGAATCGTACAGAAGCCATAGATACTCTATTTTGAGAAATCTAAACATAAGATATTTTGCAAACCTACGTAAAAAATTATTTCAAGGAAGCTCATATAAAATTAGAACCAGGGGAGAGAACCAAAAATGGACTACATATTCAACATAAGCACGCATCATTGCATATAGGTACAACTTGTCAGCACCATATCTTGAAAAGTACAAATTTTTTTTTCTAAAACCCACTTCCCCCCTTAACTGACATGTCCTGCTGTGTATAGTTACAGCACTATGCAATTCTAGAGCAGCAAGCGTTTGTAGAACTGTTCTCACAGGTGATTGGATAAGCTAAGATTTCATGTGTCATACAACTGTAAAGAAGGATGTATGTAAATGGCCAATATATACTGTATAACTTACAATGGTAGGGTTGTTTTTAAAAACTGAAGAGAAGCAGAAAAATTAACACAACTAAATGCAGCTTATGCAGTGCCTATTTAGGTTTATAAATGCATCTGTTTTGCTTACCTCTTACTTTTGTTTCTGTTATATTTTGTGTGTTCATGATCAGAATGCTCATTTGTTGCACTGGTGCATCTTTCATTCTGTTTGCATAATTATTCAGTATTATTAAACACGTCTTTTAAGTCTATACTTTTCCCCCTTCCCATTTTCTAGGTGTGCTGATCTTTAGCAACCCACCACAGAGTGTCACAGTTGCTAGCTAGCCTAATATGAAACATAAATGACTGCTTAAGTAGCATCTTTTTGTTGATTAGTGTCCATTTGGTAGATCAGCGGTCACATTGCAATGTGTCATATGTCCTTGCAGGCGGCTTTCTCCCAGCTGTCAAAACATGCTCTTCTCAGCCACATATGGCAAGGATGTGATGGAGTTTGCTGAAATGATCATCTTCAACCCCGTGGTGATCCGGCTGCGCAAGGATGAGGAAAGCCTGGAGAATGTCAAGCAGTACTATGTGGTGTGCTCGAGCAAAGAAGAAAAGTTCTGGGCCATTTCAAACATCTACGGTGTGCTGGCCATTGGGCAGACCATTATATTCTGCCACACACGTCAGGAAGCTGACTGGCTGGCCAGAAAACTGACAGAGGAGGGTCATGCTGTGGGAATGCTCTCTGGTGACCTCACCATTGAAGAGCGTATTGCTGTACTGAAAGACTTCCGCCTCGGCAAAAAGCGTGTCCTCATCACCACCAATGTCTGTTCCAGGGGTAAGTCTTAAGTTTATGGCTTCTTCCATCACCATCGTCTGCTCTGGCCTCGCTATTTCCACTGCCTTTATCAATAGCAAGAAGGAGGGTGCTGTATCCCGATCTCCCACAAGCCTATTATTGCTGTCACACATGGCTACATCCTGTTAGCAAGTTCATTGTTTTTGATCGTGTACTTAGATTTGGTTGTCATTCATTGCATTCTTGACAATCCTTGCATTCTACTCATGCTAACATATGGGGCAGAAACTTGGAGATTAACAAAGAAGCTCGAGAACAAGTTAAGGACCACACAGAACAATGGGATGAAACATGTTAGGCCGAACGTTAAGAGATGAGAAGAGAGCGGTGTGGATCAGAGAGCAAACAGGGATAGCCCATATTCTCATTGACATTAAGAGAGAAAATGGAGCTGGGCAGGCCATGTAATGCGTAGGATGGGTAACCGGTGGACTATTATTAGAGTTACCGAATGGGTACTGAGAGAAGGGAAGCGCAGTCGAGGACGGCGGAAAACTAGGTGGCGTGATAAAGTTAGGAAATTTGCAGGTGCAACTTGGAATCAGCTAGCGCAAGACAGGAGTAATTGGAGATCACAGGGAGATGCCTTCATCCTGCAGTGCGCAAATATAGGTTGATGATATCGATTTGGGTGCACATTAACTCTGTAAATTCCAAAGTATTATACATATATGCTACATTGAGTTTGATACCTCAAATTTCTGCTTTAAGCATTGAAACTTTAATGTATAGCCCATAGTAGCACTTTCAATAATGTGGACTAAGTCTTCCAAGTTGTGGATGGTTCATCAAACCGGGCACTAAAATAATTACTTTACTAATTAAGCTTTAATTCAAATAAGAATTTACTGCTGATTTTTTTGTACGAGTTCACTTGCATGGTGGGAAATAAAGGCAGCAGGTTATTTTTCTCGATGTGGAACTGTGTTTGGGCATTACAGAGTTAAGCAATCCCAGGTAGCCAAAATTAATCTGGCTGCCTCCACTATAGCATCAACCATAACCAATTGCACAAATTTGCGATTTGAAACCACAGAATTTTAGTTTCTTAACTATATTGTCAACATGGATTGCTATAGCTGTTATCCTCTATTCATCACCATAACTCAAAACACATCCTTGCATTCACTCTGCTTGCACAAGTGATTGTTCATTCAAAGCTGTGGGGTCTCCAAATGTGCTTTTGGGAGCTGCCCCACAAAGCATGTTGAAAAAGCAGTGTATCTGTGTGTGACTCGTTGCAAGTTTTATGTGATAAGCATGGTTAGAGCTCACTAAAGGTACATAAATCTGTTACAACTTTACTACTTGCAATTATATGGGATGCTTCTTCAACATGCTTTACAACTACATTGGTACATTACAGTAAAACCTCATTAATTCAGATTTCACGGGGCTGAAAAAAATTTACTGATTAACAAAATGTAAAATTATCGAGGGTATCAAGAAAACAAACAAATGCGTATTACGTCAACACGCATTTATTTACTGAATAAATCTGCAAATCCTGTTTTTATTTCGCCCAAAAGCAGTGCGGAAGCAGCAATTCTCATCTCCCGACTGATTAGCGCTCGCAGTGGCGATGGCCTCGCAATTTCCTTTGGGGCATTGCCTCTTTGCCGCGCATATCCCAGTTCAATTTTTTTTGCCGGTGAGCTGGTTGCCAGCAGATCGACTGTCCATCACAATGTAGCCTGCACTCTTCATCCTCGACAGCATCCACTGTGTTTGTGTAATTTCGTGTGCAGCCATTGCAGTAAGTCAAACCAAAACTACTGTTTGCCGCAACCACTGTGAACGAAACCGCTGTCACTGTCAATGTGATCTGGGCAGCGACCACGCAGTTTTGAAGGCACTCGGCCAACGTGGTGTTATGCATAGACTCTCCTTTAACAATTACCAGACAGATCTCTTGGCGGTGTGATCGTTCAGCCACCATGAAAATGATGGTTAGTACATGGATTTGTCTGATCTTGGTGCTTGTGGATTCAAACACACTTGTGGCTTTGTTTATTACACTTTATCTACCTTCATTGTCAAAAATTTCAAAGCAATGTATACTTTTCTAAATGCAGAAGACTCTGCAAACATGCCTAATTGCTACTAATTGTAGCGGTTCAGCCTGTCGAGGTGGTCAAATCGAAAGGTGCTGGCTTGCCCATGAGAAACTTATTAGGGTGTTTTATGCTGATTATCAATGCGCGAGTCTGTGGTGTAATGATTTTAATGTCAGTCTTCTGTGTTTCAATCTTGCCATCGGACAATTTTAATAACAATTATTTCATTATTTATAGCCGTACTTCACTGAAGTATAGAAATTCACGAAGCCAGAAGGACAAAGTATAGGCAAGTCCAAGTAACTAACCATCATTCCAATGCTGACTGAAGCGCCTGGCTTGCAGCTCCTGTAGACACTAGTGCTAGAGTTCCCTCTAGTAATTATAAGAAACTATGATGTTTTGAACGGCGCGAAACACAGGGATAAAGGCTATGCAGGCGCAAGTAAAATCAAAGCGTCCCGGTGTTGCCTGTCCATGTACGATTTCTGCTGATGACTATGGCAATGCGGAATCTGCCGCTTCGTTTTGATTGCAATATGGTGTGTCAATACATTGTTTCATTGCTAATTTCAGTAATGTTGACAGTCATCGTGAGATGGGGTTTTGCCGGATGTACTTGGCTTGGCTCAAATTTATGTAAAACACAGCAAACATTAGCAGTACACTAGTCAGTGTCATTATTCTTTTCCTGGATCTCTTTCTCTTTTTCTCATTGAGAGTTATGTGGCTTTGCTTTGTCCAGTTGCCAAATGTATGTTTTTGCATCTGCTATGTTTACTTACTTGTAGGCATCGACGTGGAGCAGGTGACCATGGTTGTAAACTATGACCTTCCTGTTGACATGAAGGGCCAGGCCGATTGCGAAACATACCTGCATCGCATTGGGCGCGCAGGCCGTTTTGGCAAGTCAGCAATTGCTGTCAGTATGGTGGAGGGCAACCAAAACTTGGCAGTCCTGAAACAGATTCAGGAGCACTTTGGTAAGTTAAATGTGTCATTGTATGCCATTTCAGCGTTGCTCGGTTGGGTGCTGCCACATCGAAAGCACTTCATGGGCTCTCGTTTTTTTTTTTTTTTTTAGTATGTTGCAAATTTTGGCACAAAACTAGCGTACTAATACAGTGCCAACGACTTCTGACAATCTGTTAGCCTAACTGACATTACACTGGCTGAACACTGCTTCTGTATTAGCTGGGCATTTGAGAATTGCATCGTTCATGTTCTTAAAAAAAATTAAGAAAGAAAATTTAGCATGCTTCTTGTAAGCTTGAAAGCATGGCACGTTTCCATGCTTGGCACGAGCTTGGAGTTAAGTTGTGTTCTGTGACTACAGTCAAAAATGTCTGCAAGGTAATGTAGTTGGCTTGTGTGAATGTTCAATATTTTCGAATAGTAGGTATTGTACTATTTGGTATTCACTTTGGATCGAATTTCAGTATTCCAAATTTTCTAATTATTCTGAATAAACAAATATAAATTTGAAAACATTTACAATCTACAGTTTTTACAAGACAAGCCGAAGATGAAGCCTCCACGCTGCTCACTGATTTTTTTATCCAAGTTTCAGATATCGTACGGTGTCTCACTCGAGTTGTTGGATGTCATTTGCATGCATGACATCGGAAATTGGTGCCATTTAGGAAGCCTCCCGCACGCACTACATTCTCGCTTTCTTTGGTGAAGTAGTAGCTTTTTGGTAACCAAGACCAAACCACAAGTTTGGTCACTAGCACCTGATGCAGTGCTGAAATGCCTAACAGGCAAGACAGCGTAGCCATGACGAAAATTCGCCGCTCAACTGCGTGGTGTCAGTTCTGGAGCTGTAGCGCACACCTCGCCCAACTCCCACCCTACTGATCAGTGGTTGTAAATGCATCTTTAGTGATAGTCATGCCAGGCATAGCTGACTTTCTGCTGTCATGTGAATGTAACACTGAGAAGCTCAACTTGATTGTCTTTTCTTGCAAACTTTAGCCTAGTAAATGTACAGTAAATTGGTGATACAATGGAATTTGGGAAAGGAGGCTTGTATGACAGCCTGTTATGTAACACTCTTCTCTTGTTCTTGGCAGGGCGGCCAATTCGGAATCTGGATACGGAAGACCTTGACCAATTGGAAAACATTCAGCAGTGAGCAAAAGAACCAACCCACCATGGTCTCCAGGAAGTGCTTCATTTTGTAACTACTGCACCATTTACACCTTGGCCATTTGTGACCCTGTGAACTTGCTGCGAAGACTTGAAGAGGAATAAACTTTTTGTACAGCAGATTTGTGAGACCTAGGCCTCCCTACCTAGATGACTGCTTCGAGCCCTTTGGCTCTGGTGGCATCTTCAGCCTGCTGGATTGCCTTAAGTTGGTCTTCTGGTGCAGAGTTGAGCAGCGCAGTCTCCCACTGCTCTCTGGTCTTGTGTGTTTTATTCTGTGTGGGTGTCCCAGGACAAGCCAAAATCATATGCTGTGAGTCTGCCCTTTCGTGCCAGAATCTGCATCTATCGATGTAAAATTCAAGGTAGTAATGGTGGTAGGCCACGGGGTTCGGATATGTGTCTGTTTTTAACAAGTGCCATGCCGTCACTTGTCTATACTTAGCGAGGAGTATGCCAGGGGGGGGGGGCCTTTCCCAATTTATAGTGTTGGTGATCTCTGTAAAGCTCTCTCCGTTCCCAGTATTTGCATGTCACCTGCTCGGTTCGTCACTTCTTGAGCTAGGTTGTGCCATATTTCCTTCCTGGGAAGGGAGGAGTGTGCGGGTGCCCATATAATGTAAACATCTCGATCTCCACAAAAGTTCGATAAAATTCTTAGCGGCGAGATTCTTTCTTTGGCATAGTTGTTGACGGCGGTCTTGCCAAATGCCAATGCTAAGGCAGCCTCCTCCGCCACCTCTGCTTTTCCTGTTTTTACAGTGCCACTAACTCTGCAGTCACCCTCTATACTCGTAGCAACTGTCGACATACTCTGTATATTTGTGTACTCCGCCACGTCCACATAGACCACGTCCCTGGCACTACTGAATCTTTTGTGGAGAGCTCTTGCTCTTGCGATGCTTCTATCTTTGTTAAACTCTGGGTGCATGTTTCTGGGAAATGGGGGTATTGAGAGATGTTCCATTATTTTCCTTTGGTTGTCTCACTGCAGTCCGTGCTGGGCTTCGTAGGTTAATTATTCCGACGTCATCTAAGATGTGTCTGCCCATCAAACTCTTCGTTAGTCTTTCATACTGCACCACTCTGGGCTTCAGTGTGTTCGTCTAATGTGTTGTGCACGCCGAGCGCTAGGAACCTCTCTTTCGAGGTATTTGGTGGAAGTCCCAAGGCTTCCTTTACGCCCCAGACAACACCAAATGTCCTAGGGACATTCCAAAGAAGTACTAAAGTCCCATGTCCAAAAAAGAAAGTCATATGGATGTCCCGTGGACATCAGCGATCGGATGTCCACTAAACATCCCAGAATAACACATGAATGAGCATCCTGCATGCAAGACATAAATATATATATGTGCTTATTTCAGTTGTCTTTATGGAATGACGCACATTTCGAATGATCATTGTTTAAAACGATGTTATGTCCTTATTTACTGTAATTTTCCATGTGAATTTTGCCATGCGGGCACTTATTAGCAAGCGCAATATGCACTGCAACAATATCACGCGACAGGCTACGTTAGTCGTTTATTCCCACATTTATTTACCTCAATCTTGTACACTAAACTGGTTCAACGTACTTACATGCTCTGTTGGCCCACGAATAAGTTAAACATAGATACATTATTGGGCATTAAAACCATCCGTGTGACAGACCTGCGTGCATGCTATCCGCTTGCAGAGTTCTCCGAGAAGCGACGACCAGTTTCGGTTTCAGTTCTTTGAATTTATCCTTTACTACATAACAAATTCTAAATAGGCAGACAAGAACAATAGAACAAACCCTTTATTATTAGTATTTAAAATAACTAATAGCTTTTTACTTTTTTGTTATATGTTCGTTATGTACGGCGAGGCGGCTACGGCTTATCTGTCTGCATAGGTTGGCAGCTGCTTCGGTAGGTGCCATTGTGGTCGCATAGGCAAAGCATAGGTCCCATGGTTTCACTGGTCGCGCATTTTCTCGGTGTTTTTTCAAAGTTGGGCTTGCGGATCCGGTCTGTGTTTCAGTCGAAGGTAAGTGTTGTCCTTTGCTAACTGTTTTTGATCAGTCGGGCCTCTGGAAATACGTGTGATGGCCTTGTTTTTCACCTTTAAAGCTTACGCTTGGCAGGAAGCGCCCCATGGAAAGCGACTACGAAAGTAAGTTAACGTTGCATTTTTCATTCCTTCATGTTCGTAGCGTTAGACTGCCGTTCTTAAAGTGCACTCCGGTGACATACTCTGAATGTCACTCGCCTAAACAACACGGCACACGTCAATTTACTGGCTATTGAGAATGTGAATGAGAAACACAGGCAAGCAGTACGCTATAGTTGCACCAACATGGCTTCCATGTCGAGAGCGACTGCCTACCGTCGCATCAGCCACGCCGTGCAGGCCGATGTGCATGCAATATTGGCAGCTGCTGGCGAACCTAATAACGCAGGCAATCCTTCTGGTGTCACTTCCACCTCCTTTCGGCCAGTGGAAGTTCCCGAACCATCTCTGAACCTTTTGCTTGGCCAAGTTGCGAGTCGTGGTATTGGTGACGGGGCACAGGCATTTTGCGATGTGGACCAGACTGGTGACAGCATTCATAGCGATCACAGCTTTCCCGTGGAACCCAAAAACTTGCTTGACAGGCGCCAAAGAAGCCTTAGGCAGCAGGACACCGTAACGGATTCTAGCACAAGCACTTTGTTGAAAGTACTGGACTTACATCATTGAAAGAAGACCTGCGACAATGGAGCTTAGAATTGAGTTTATCTCACGATGTCGTCACAAATCTTTTAAAGGTTCTTCGCTCGTATTCTTGCTTGCATGAGCTGCCAAACAGCACTAGGGCACTTTTGTCGACACCGAGAGTGGCAAATGTCACACTGACTGACTCTGGTCAGTATTGTCATTTTGGCTTGCGTGAAGGGCTTCACTAAGCTCTCAGACATGTTGTTCATCTGCCTGATCCTATTGTGGATGGACTGCCACTGACAAAAAGCACACGAGGTCAGTTCTGGTCTATTCTTTGTCGTGCGTAAAACTGCAAACCAAGCAAACCATTTCCAATCTGTCTTTTTTGGCGAGTGCAAACCATCTCAGGCTAATGTGTTCTTGCAGCCATTCATGTGTGACCTGAAAAGCATGCTCCACGAAGGCCTGACACTAGAAGCAAAACGTTTGCAGTACAGGTAGAAGCACTAATCTGTGACGCGCCTGCTAAGTCATACGTTCTTGGCATCAAAGGGCATAATAGTTACTTCAGCTGCTTCAAATGTGTGACTGAGGGAGATTTTGAGCAAGTACGAATGTGCTTTCCTGAATTAGATGCGCCATTAAGGACAAATAACAGCTTCCACAAAGCAAAGCAAGAAGAGCACCACACCACTTCGTTGGTTGCTCAGCATGTTTCACTTGATTACATGCACTTAATCTGTCTTGGCGTGGTACGGAAGCTCCTGCTACTTTGGATCAAAGGCGAAAAAAATACCGTATTGGAAAAGATTCAAGAGACGCAGTGTCACAAGCAAATTGAAAAATGAAGCACGTTGTACCAACTGAATTGTCCAGGAAGCCACGAAGATTGTCAGAGCTTGATAAGTGGAAGGCCACAGAATTTCGCATGTTTCTGCTGCACACAGGCCCTGTTGTCTTAAAATTGCACATTGCACAGCACCTAATAGACAACATCACGTTGCACTGTGCTGTCAGCCTGCTTTGTAGCCCACAGCATTGCAGCCAATACTTGGAGTACTCCAGAAAGCTTCTGAGGCATTTTGTTGAGGTATACATCACCTTGTTTGGTAAGCATGCAGTATCACACAACATTCATGGGCTTATTCATGTAGCAGACGATGTTAAAGTTTATGGGCCATTGGATCACTACAGTGCATTCCCATTCAGAAACTACATGTGTAAGATAAAGAAATATGTGCGAAAACCCAAAAGACTACTGGAGCAGCTACACAACCACATTCTTGAAGAACGTTCTTTCAACAAGCCTTCACCTAGTAGCTCAGCCCAAACTCCATCCAGCTGGGACATCATTTTCATAGGTCTAGAACGTGCAAAGCTGAAAGGAAAATGAAAAGAGGGACCTTTGCCACCTGGATGTATTGGGCCGCAGTACAAAGCCCTTGAATTTGATTCTGTTACGTTCAGACTAGGCAAAAGGGGCTCCACAAGCATGCTTGATGATGGCACAATTATAAAGATAGAGAATATCGCACTCTCTGAAGATTGTGAGCCTGTAATAATTGGCAGAAAATATGAAAAGTTGGAAGACCTGTAGATGTATCCATGTAGTTCTTCACTATTAAATATACATCTGTCATCCCAAGCTTCTGCTCTGCAGTTCTGGCCTGTTTCAAAAATCAAGGCGAAATGTGTTAGGCTTCCAGTTGGCAAAATATTTGCAGTCTTCCCATTCATGCACTAAAAGTGACTGCTCTTCAAAACATTTCTGCTACTGTGTGTGCGTGTGTGTCTGTCTGTGTGTGTCTGTCTGTCAGTCTGTGTGTGTCTGTCTATCAGTGTCTGTCTGTCTGTCTGTCTGTCAGTGTCTGTCTGTCTGTCTATCAGTGTCTGTCTGTCAGTGTCTGTCTGTCAGTGTATGTCTGTCAGTGTATGTCTGTCAGTGTATGTCTGTCAGTGTCTGTCTGTCAGTGTCTGTCTGTCAGTGTCTGTCTGTCAGTGTCTGTCTGTCAGTGTCTGTCTGTCAGTGTCTGTCTGTCAGTGTCTATCTGTCTGTGTCTGTCTGTCTGTGTCTGTCTGTCTGTGTCTGTCTGTCTGTGTCTGTCTGTCTGTCAGTGTCTGTCTGCGTGTGCGTGCGCTTTAGCTTGAAATGCCAAGGTCATGCACTGTGGGAACTTTTCTCGCTTCATGGTATATGACAAAGAATGTGGTCATTGTCTCTCACGAAGGCTTCACAACCAAGTTCACAGGCTGGTATGTCTTTTACTATTTTGACTGTTTTCATCTCTGACTTTCCAAGTTTAGCCTGAAGAAATTTGGGTTAACCGTAAGCTATACGATTGTCTACGTGGTAATTTGACTTTATTTCTAATTTCATAGAAAGTTGACTTTCACTGCTGTTCAGATTTTTCAGCTGTTCATTTGCCTATGTCTAGGAGTAAAGCCACGTGCTGCAAGAAATTGTAATTGCTGCATTGTACTCTAGTTAGAACAAACGGGGGTAGATGATATTCTAGTTGACATTAAGCGGAAGAAATGGAGCTGGGCAGGCCATGTAAAGCGTAGGAAGGATAACCGGTGGACCATTAGGGTTACAGAATGGATACCAAGAGAAGGGAAGCGCAGTCGAGGACGGCAGAAAGTCAGGTGGGATGATGAGGTTAGGAAATTCGCAGGCGCAAGTTGGAACACGCTAGCGCAAGACAGGGGTAATTGGAGATCGCAGGGAGAGGCCTTCGTCCTGCAGTGGACATAAATATAGGCTGATGATGATGATGATGATGACTCTAGTTAGGTTGTTGTTACGCATGCTGCAATGGCCGCTGTGCAATTGCCAAGCATACGGGCCAGAATAGTGGTCCACCCTAAATTGTTTTTTGTCATTTATGCTGTGGTAGCAATTAAACTGGTGTCATACTCAAAAGTTAATTAACCTTTATGTAGACTTTTGCTGGGGACCACTTGTCACACCATATTGCGTCTTCACTTTATGCATACTGTGGAGCATTATGCTTAACTTCACCAGCAGCTCCTAACTTGGGAGCTAGTTATGTTGACCTAACTTTCTATATACAGCTCCAGTACAAGGACGAAATCCATTTTCTTGACTGCGGTATCTGCTAGACTATCACACTGCTGGATGCTTCATCCATAGGCTCAGCAAATTACAGTACCATATTATGTTTGCTTCAAGGTTTCTAAGCTGCCCTTTGAAGACAGCTACTCTAATTTAAGAATTTCGCGCTGCAAAGTTGTTAGCAAACTGGTGCAGAATGTTCATAATGCAAAATTACAGGACTAGGTTAAGCTAATTACCTATTCTCCTACAGCCTCTTTGTTTTCTCACCAGCCATGAAATGATGCCTCTGTGTTGGCACATAACATTTTCTTTTTGTACATTCTGTGGTCAGGTGGAGCGTAACTAGTAGAAGCACAAGTGCCTGGTATGTCTTTACATACATGATTGCAGTTTATTGTTACTTTGTATACCATATTGTAAACAGTTGTGCACTGGAGTACTGCATATTATTTAGGTGCATTGTAAGGATTGGGGGGGGGGGTGTATTCTGTAAGTGTCCATATAGTGGACACTTACACAATACCCACCCACTTCCCCCACCCCACTCCCAGCTTGTGCACCTCTTGTAAAAAATTTGAGACCACTTAAAGACTACCGACCCTTTTTCGAATGAATATCAGTGGAACACATAACAGTACACAACACCAACACATTGTATGTCATGCATGCAATTTATTGGCCGATGAAACGATTTGCTGGTCTCAGCTAGTATATTTAGATTTTTGTTTGCTTGTGCATTTTGCTGCCAGAGTGTAAGCCATGGTGTGTTTGTTTCAGATGCTTTGCACAGGTCTGTAGCTGCCCACGCCGAAACTCCTAGTTTATACACGAACTTGTGAACTCGTGGTTAGTCATCATGTGATGTACATCTTTGTGCTGCTGTCATTCACTGTTACTAGTTTGTTTTTTGTACATTTATAGTCCCGTGGAGCATAACCTATGGTCTGTTTTATGTTCAAGTTCAGCATACAGGTGTTACGTCTCAACCTGGGGCAGCGTATAACTTGGACGGAACCACAAGGCAGCCCGTTTCATCAGCGTCGCCCAGACGGCGACAGTGCTCGACACTGATGGTGGCAGGCAAACAAGCGTCCCAAAGCGGGAGTGCACATCCTTTGGATCTTGACCCGAGACAGCGCCTTTCATCAGCGTTGCCCAGACGACAACAGCGCCCAACACCGGCCATGACGAGTTAACCAGATTGAGGATAGAAGCCAACTTCCAGGTATTACTACCGTGGGAACGACAACGATCTCGGTTTACTAGATGACCAAGCAGTGGCAGCGAATGCAAGGGCGAGGAGGCAACAGTAGAGGCGGTGTTGGGTGAACAATACAACCCCTCTGATTGGCCGCACCAAGGTCAGCAGATTCCCCAGTAGAGTCTCCTAAGGAAGACCAAGAGATTAAAAGCGGAGATCGGTGGTGCAGTGGGAGGGGGTTAACGTGACCTGATATGAACTCAATACGATGAATATGCTTCTGATGGAGTGGGCTTCCATACCAGGGGCCAGTGTAAATAATGTAAAAAAATCAGTTTCCTATTTCCAACTACTGGATTCATTCATCGATGGGCTTGGTAGATTCCTTGGCCCAAACGCCACCTCGAGTGACAATAAACTGGCTGGCAGCGGTGAGATGAATAAGGCAGTCCTCATGATCTGGGATCGGCGCACCTTGGAACCTTCGCAAGCTCGAGAAATGGCGTGGAGTCTTTGACGACTTGAGGAAACTGGAATGAAGAGCAGTAGAAGGTGGCAGGCCTCATGATCTGGGACCGGCGGACCTGGGAACATGGCTCCGGGAGACACGGCTTTCGCAAGCTCGAGGGAGGCACAACCATTGCAGTAACGACGTGCAGTCTTCGACGACTCGAGGGAACTTCAAGTAGGAGCAGCTGAAGGTGGCAGGCTTCACGATATAGGATCAGTGGACCTGGGAACGTGGCTCCGGGAGACACGGCCTTCGCAAGCTCGAGGTAAACGGCGGACGGAAGAGCGACTTCTGTGGATCAGGGATCGGCAGAGCTCGTCTTCGTGGCTCAGGGAAGCACAACCGTTGCAGTAATGCCGTGGAGTCTTCGACGACTCGAGGAAACTGGAAGAGTAGCAGAAGGTGGTCGTCCTCACGATCGGGGATCGGCAGACATGGGAACGTGGCTCCGGGAGACATGGCCTTCGCAAGCTCGAGGTTGGGTGAGTGCTTGAGCGCAGTAGCGCACCCAGGGTCTCTGCCAGGGGGGGGGGGGGGTTGACAGTTTGCCAATACCATCTAAACAGCACGAATTTCGATTTCTTCACGGGAAATTGTCAAAAAATGCACTTTTTGCGAGTGTGCAGACGATTGCACGTCTTACATCTTAGTTGCCGTACTCAAATGCGTAAGGAAAGAAAAGGGGTTAAACAAAAGGGGGGGTTAAGTCGGCGTCAGGGAGGGGTTACAACCCCCGAATCCCCCCCCCCCCCACACGGTGTGCCACTGCTTGAGCGACTACGTTTTGCCGGACTATAAGGACAGAGTTCTGTCGGGCAATTAGCTGTGATTGAGTGCCACAGGGTGTGCGGTCAGTACAGGGAAAGTTGTAGTGGGCTCTCGAAACGCATGGATATTAGAGTGTTAAAGAAAGAGGAGCTGTTGCTGTTAGCAGCAGAGCTCGGTATAGATATTAGCCATAAGTTGAGAAAGCCCAAAATTCGTACTGTGATTGACGAAGTGGGTCTCAAGGAAGATGAGCTCACGTATGCCTGGGAAAAGATACGTCGTGAGAGGAAAGAAAGGGCGGAAAAGCAGGATCGTGAGACAAAAGAACGCTAGAAAAAAGAAAGAGAGGAAGAGAAGCAGCACGAAATTCAGATGGAAGAAATGCGACAGGAAATCGAGCGGCTTAGAGTTCAACAGGCAGGGTTTAATCTGCACAATTTTAAGGAAGGTGAAAACATTGAATGTTTTCTGGCCCTTTTCGAGCAGGTGTGCACAGAGATAGAGCTCGACCGTGACTTTTGGCCTCTTAGTTTATTGGGAGTGTTACACAGTAACGTGTCCTGTTGCTTAGCTCGCATTTCCGATGAAGACTTCAGCAATTACGATAAAGCTAATAGTGCATTACTCCGGCATTTCGGTATTGCTGTTGAGCACAAGAGGGAAAGCCCTAATGATGTTCAACAAAGCGCAAGGAAAGAGGATTAGACACCTGGTGCCGGAGACGTAGTTAAACCAGAGGAAGAAATCGTTCCGATTTCTCCGACCGAAATTCAGGAAGACAGACAGGCATTGAATTGCGACGATCAAAGTGTAAAGGAAGCAGATGAGCCATCTGGCTCAGGAGAAGTAGTGAAGTTAGAGGAGAAAATTTTTCTGATTTTCCCGACCGAAATTAAAAAAGAGGTTCAGGCGCTGAGTTACGACACTGAACATAGTGCAAAGAAAGCGAAGGAAACAGCTAGCTCCGGAGACAATGGTAAGTCGAACGAGGACATCTTTCCAATTTCCCCGAAAGAAATTCTGGAAGGCGGTCAGGCTGAGGAACCGCCAACTGAATGAAAGAAAAAGCACTCGGAAATGAGCACCAGTAAGAGTTCCAAGAGGCATCGCAAATTCAGGAATGCGGCCAAAAGGGCAACGCGGCCGATTAACTCGAAAGCCACTGAACCCTGTGGGGAGCACATTGAAAGAGTTAGTAAGGCGCATTTGTCCTATCGAAGGTTTTCGGCCAAAGCGCGTCCGAGCCGCCAGAGGAGAAAGAAAAGAAAGGGCCGTTTGGCAGGAAGGTGGACAATAGGCAGGGGGCAATTATGTTCCCCCTCGTGGAGTTGTCGAGGTGTACAAGGCGTGACACCGAAGAGCGAGGCAGTGAGGCGACGCAAATTCATCATACAGGACAGGGAATTCGAAGTGTGATGCCTACAAGGCATGCATTGGCCTGTACGTACAGTGTCAGGGGTCAGCAGAGAGGGTAATGACCTGAATGTCATTTGTATTCCCTGGTTGACAAGACAGGCTTTCAGACTGCGCCCACCTCATGTACGGCTTAAAGATAAAGACTCAACCGCGAGCTATTCAGAATGAATAGCTCACGGTTGAATGAATGAATGGCGAGAGGCCAACTTCCAGGAATTACTACCGTGGAAACAACAATGATCTGGGTTTCCTAGATGACCACGCAGTGGCAGCGAATGCAAGGGCGAAGAGGCAACAGTAGAGGCGGTGTTGGGTGAACAATACAGCCCCTCTGATTGGCTGCACCAAGGTCAGCAGATTCCCCAGTAGAGTCTCCTAGGGAAGACCAAGGGATTAAAAGTGGAGACCGGTGGTGCAGTGGGAGGGGGTTGACGTGACCTGATACGAACTCAGACGTTGAATATGCTTCTGATGGAGTGGGCTTTTGTACCAGAGGCCAGTGTAAATAATGTAAATTAAACCATTTTCCTATTTCCTACTACTGGATGTACTACTCGATGGGCTTGGTGGATTCCTTGCCCAAACGCCACCTCGAGCCGCAACACAGGCCAGTATCCACATCTCTTGCTATAGCTACAAGGTCACACACGAATACACATGTGATCGGTATGCAATTCATATGCAATGTTATGTTCTTATTGTTGCTGCAGTTCAGTGTTTGCTTTTTGCTTATGCATTCGGTGGCGACGTGGAGCGTAAACCATGGAGTCTTTGTTTTAGATGCTTTGCACAGGTCGGAAGCTTCCAGCTCATTCACAGAATTGCAAACTCGTGGTATGTCATTTATGTGGTACACATCATTATGTTGCTGTCGTTCATTGTTTCCACTTTCAGATTTTTTAAACGTTTATTACATTATGGTTAAATGCCTGTGGCATGTTTTATTCTCAGGCTCATCGAATATACCAGTATCTGCATCCCTTGCTGGATTCACAAGGCCACACACGGAACAACACGTACTTGGTATGTCATTCTTATGTCACGTTGCTATGTTTGTTATTTTGCTGTAGTTCTTGACATTTATTTAGTTTTTTTTAAATGCAATCAGCATTCTTTCCCTACTTCAGGCAACTTGAGCCTGTCTATCTAACTATCCTCTTACATCTTTGTTCCAGTACTTTATGCAGGCCTGCTCCGCCACATGCTGAAGTTGCCAGCTTCAGAGAATTGCAACCTCTTGGTATGTTATGCATGTAATATAAATTTTTGCTGGTTTTGTTCACCGAATCCAATTTTTGTATGTGGACATTTAATGCACTACAGTCAGGCAGAGCATAACCTGTGGTGTCATTTATATTCAGATTCATCGTACAGGCCAGTATCCACATGTGTGACTGGAGCTACAAGGTTGCACGCAGACCCACAAGTGCTCGGTATGTCGTCCACCTTCTATTTATGGTTATAGTTAATAGGGTTCAGTGTTGTGGGAGTTTAATGTTACCAAGGCCAAGTTTTCAGTATTTTATCTGCGAAGACCGATTTGTGTTTTCTGACTCCATATTTACTTGAGGCAAATGATTTTTTTTGTATTCTACATGTACCATTGACATTTGTGATAACATGTGCCCAGAAGTGCGAGAGTAATTCCATTAGCACTAACTTGGATTATTCTTCTTTAAAGCATATTGGAAACAAAAGGTGATATCCTTAGCACTAAATAACTCTATTATTGATTTATCTTGCTGGCTTCATGACCAAAAAAAGTAATGGCAGAACACATGTCACGATAACTGCTGGCGGTAATGCGATTAGCATTCAAGCAATATAGCAGCACATTGTATTGCTGCAGTCGCATTAATTTAAAATCTGTAGTGGCCATTTTGAGACTTTCGTTGGTTTGGCTATAGGTGACATACAATGTCTCCGGTATCAGCTTGCTCTTCTAAGCACTTGCCTGGCAAGGTTGCCCATGATCATGATGGCATAATGAAATCTGTGTGACGATGATGTAATGACGAAGAAAGAATGATGTCGATGAAATGAGTAAGGCATTGTGATGACAACAGCATGGCGAGAAGGAGATGACAATTTAGAAATGAGGACTATGGTATAATGATCACAATGTGACGACTATGGCACGAGGACAATAGGATGATGCAAACGCATGGTGATGGTGGTGTGACGAAGACAGTACAGCAACAACCGCATGACAACGATGGCATGTCTACGACAATAGGATGACATGTTTGAAGTGATGATGAAAAACAACAGTGTGATGACGATTGCATGGAGGCAATGGTATGTCAACGACTGTGTGATGACAACATGGCGAGAGTCGAATGAAGTTGGAAGGACGAAGATGGAATGACTGTTATGGCATCATGATGGCAATATGACAGTTATAATTAAGTGTCCAATCATTAAGTCACGGAGATAGCCAACTTTTTTGTTGGTCAGTGCAACTGGTGGTGAGCTGACACGAAAAATTGAATGTCTGGCGTTTTACATGCCGATAGCAGGATATGATTAGGAGCTAGGCACACCGTAATGGGGGGCTTCGGAAAAATTGTGACCACCTGGGGTTCTTCAACGTGCACCCAATGCATGGCACACAGGCTTTCCGTCTCTATGGGAATGCATCCGTGGGGGCCAGGAATTCAACTTAAATGCGACCTCGAGCTTAGCAGCGCAACACCAAAGCAGCTAAGCCACTGCAGCGAGAAGCGAGCTGACACATGAAAGCCCTTTATAATGCAGTGATGCATAGTTGCCTTGACCGAAAAAGAAATTGGCTATCTCTGTGAGTGACAGATTACACACTCTTGTTTCATTTTCCTTAAGGACACATGCCTGGTTTTAGCACCCTCTTCTTGATTTTCTAAAGCTTCATAGCAACCAGGGCCTAGTCCAGTTGTCTCTTTCTCGTCCCGTTCGTCATTCTGTTTTTCTGTAATGAAGCCATACAAACAAGTCGCGGTTCAGAATTTCTTGAAATCTTGGTGGCTGTCCAGTCATTATTATTATATCTGCGTTTTACTCTTCAGCATGCATAAAGAAGCATTCACATGTTCTCTGTTGAATGCTGTAGTGTAAATGACAAACAGCACGTTCTGAACGCTCCATCTCTTGAGCAATATTTTCAAGATGGTAATTGCACAATATTGCTACGAGAGACACATTCTGCCAGGGGCAGAAGACAAAGAAGACGGTTCTGTCGGGTGCTGTTGGCTGTCCACCATCTTGGCTACTGTGTCTGTGTAGTGTAAATACAGTGTATATAGTCCCGCCTTGTGTCGTTTTACGTAACATCTTTGTGGTGGAGGTGCTGGTGGAGGTGTTCCTTTTACTTGTGCTATGTATTAGCGTAAATTGAAACGCGAATGGCATAGTGCATAGCTTCTACAGTCTTCCTCGCCTAGCGCTGGCTTCACGATAATAGCGTGAGCGTGAGTATTCATTACCCACCCCTATGCCGCAGCCATGCAGCACGTAAGAAAAGCTTTTGTGTGTTGCCACTGGTGCACTATCTTTTCTCAATGTCGTCGCGACGGAGTGACATCATGAGTCAGTGCCGCAGTTTATCACTTCTTCCTTCTTTATGAGTGTACCCCATCATTTGAGCAACAACGGTTGCTAGCGTGCAAGTTAGGAAAGTATTTGTGGTCCGTGGCATGGCTGCAGCATTGGACTAATCATGAATCCTTGCTGGCGTTTTTATCACAAGGCGAGTGCTAGGTGACAAGAACTGTAAAGAAGGCACGTGCTTCACTGTTTGTGTTCCACTTATGGCTGGTAGTACACTTAATAATGGTCATGACTGTATTTTTTTCAAATTGTTGCCACGTCAAGTACCGTATTAATACAAAAATAGGTTGAACACAAACATAAGTTGACCCCTATATAGTGAAATCACTGAAAAAAATTATAAATAGAACTTGAATATAGGTCGAGCTATATCTTTCTAGAAAAACAAAGCACTTTGAACATGACACACCATTATTTGCCTTAAGCTCGGCTACTAAATCTCGCTAGTTGATGCCACAAGCTGTATCGCTGTCTGAAATGGCAGCGAAGACATCCTCGACAGACGCTTCACAGGCATCTTCGGCACCCCAAATGATGCCGTTCGTGTGCCGTCGAGTGCGTTGGATATGCAGCATTCTTTCAAGCCAGTCTGGATAGTCTCGAGACTGGCCATGTGGCAGGCGTAATTGAGGAACTCGAATAGCTTGGTACGTTGGCTAGCCTTGTTCCCAAATATGGTCGATGGCTAATTTTGGGTAAGATTTTCAAAAAAAGGTCTACCTATATTCGAATAAATGTGCTAGTTTCTCATCTTGCAAATAGCGGTGACCTGAAAATTCACATAATAATAATGCCATTAATTTTCTTTTTCAGCCTTCATGGAAAGGATCTTACACATACTTAATGGCATTAAGCAGACCCAGCAGGCCCATTCACAATATCTTAATGAGCTGCTCAGCAATGCAGACAGTGCTTCGTCGCACCTTTGTCACCTCCCTGAATTGCCTTTTTCGGATGCGGCAGTCTATTTTTGTAATTTTGGCAATTTTATGGCTGTAAACTCCCTAATCATGTTGCTTCATGACCTAGATTCAGTGTGAAGTTGCCTGCCTTGTAACTACAACATGCTGTAGTTACAAGACAGATTGACGCTGATGTTACTTATGACACTAAGTCTGATTCATGGACATGCTGTAGAATCTTGCATACATTAACTGTTTGACAATTTTAATAAGTATAATACTAGAAGCCAGTTTGCACTTCTCTATTACCAAGACATCATTTAGGTTGCGAAACTTTCAATGTTTACTGTATGTTTCTTCGATTCTTTTTAACAGAAGCACATGGCTGTCCAAGGATGGAACTCAATGAAACAGAAAACAACACGCATACTACAGTCCCTCCTGAGCTGGATTGCTGCAATCAGCTTCAGCTGGTTTGGTGCAAAAGGAAAAAAAAATTCTCCGAGCTGCATCTGTGCAAGCTTATGTGTCGTGAGTTACGTGCAGCAAGACTGACATCACTTAGTTATTTTTGATTTTGATGTCAAGCAGTATACCTACTTTACTTCGACTGCTTTGGCAGAATAGACTCCTTATTGCCTAGCGAGGTGGATTTTCCTTGACAAAATATATAAATGACTGATAGACCTATTAATCATGTTTTGCTGAGTTTAGTTCTGTATTTAGTTTTGTCTTTTTAGAATAGTATCACATTGGTCCAAGTTCTGTGTGGTGTGCAAAACTTATAGAAAGGATAATTTTGCTTATGCAAGCAGGCACATTGACTAATGATGTAAGACACCCAGATGCCACGCTAAAGGATGTCGAGAGGGCCGCCATGACGTGGTTCCACCATGCTGCCGAGCAGCTTGCTGTGCAACATACATAATTGTTTTCACTGTCGTGTATGATCCTGCTAAAAGTCAGTTTTTTGTTGCACATTTTCTGCATTGCTTGTATGAACATTTGTTTTTTCACCAGTCCTTAATTCTTTCTTTTTTTTAATATTTATGTTCGCCACATTCAGTGCCATCATTTTTTTATGTGTTGTTTACTGTGCCTAACTGAAATTCTTATTTCCTAGAACTCAATTTCTTTACTGGTGCACACAGCCTGCGCTGCCTGCTTAACTCGCTTCTATAGTAGTGGAGAATTAAGAGTTAAGAGATTAGAATTAGGAGTTATTAACTTGGTGCAACTAGGCACAGTATTGTACAATGTTTAAAAAGTGCACAGCAACATACACAAAAGCACCTTAGCAAGTAAATGCAACTTTGATTCTGCACTATTAGATGGGAGTTAAGCAGGCTGTGCAGGTGGTGTGCGCCAGTAAAGAAATTAGGTTTCAGGAAATCAAAATTTCAGTTAAGCACAGGAGACAACAGAGCAGAAATAAAATGATGATTTTAAACTTTATATAAATAGTTCCTGTGAGGGCAATGTTTTAATTATATGTGTATATCAACATATAATTAATTATATATCAACCTAGAGCTAACAAGTCTCATTTGTCATACAGTTCTGCTCATTCTAAGGTTATTAAAAGGGGCATAGCGAAAATGTGTTTGAGCAATGCTCTGAAAAAATTGTGCCCTCATTTAATGTCAACAGTTAGTGTGTTTGAATGAGGCTGGGTTTCCAAACCATGTGATTGTGTCAATTTCCGAAGCCTTGCTCAGAGCAACCCAGTCAGGAGATCATGGTTCCTCGACGACAGCTAGCACACAATCCGGTAAAAAGAAAAATTTCGCTGTAATTCCATACATTCACCGCCTATCACATAACCTGAAGAAGATAGGACATCGGGGAAAGGTCGACATTGTGTTCTCAGCTCCAAATAAGCTTATCATGCAGCCTGTGTGCAAAAACAAGATCATGTGGTACAATAAAGGACGTGTGCGAAAAGCAGCACAGTAAAGGGTACATTAACTGCAGGATATTGTGTCATTTACAGAATACCTTTGCAATGTGGAAGGAGTTATATCGGACAAACCGGCAGATGCATCAATGATAAGCTTAGAGAACATGCCAATAAAGTTAACAAGCCTGCAGCGGATGGCTTCCTCGCAAGTCATTGTCACAAGTGCGGATGCGGCGAGCCCCGCTTCGAAGATACAGTCATTATTGGGAGAAGAAAATGCAAAGTAACTCGTCTAATCATTGTAAGTGCTCACATTGAAAAGTTCGGTGATACTTATGTTAGCAAATCGTCTCTGTCACTATCTAAGAAGGTGCTGGAATCCCTGCACGTGTGTTAAACATAATAGTTTTCTCTGCCTAGTCTGCAAGTGCCATTATATCATTTTACCATGTGCTTTGTTGTCTTGCCTTAGTCTGCAAGTATATTAGAATATTTGACTGTCATGTACCGTTTCAGTAGACACGTGCTTGTGAAGTGAGTGAAGAGAGAAAAAAAAGTGAGGGTATAAAAGTGGCGTCCGTCCCGGAAATAAATTGTTGGAAGTTAGCGCCTGTGTGTGTCTTTGTTCTTCTACGTCCGTGTGTTTTTTTTTCGCTACAAGAAGAAAACCTGCCAATATGTGGTTCCTTACCTTAAGCTCTATGCTGTGGAGAAATCCACGATAGAATGCATCATTAGAAGGGATACATTCCACCCCCACACAAGCCGAAATTCGGCATACTCTTTTGCAAAACGTTGGGCATAGCGGACAAACAGGCGCTAGTCGTGGTCGGCGATTTTAATGCGCCACACGCTGCTTGAGGATACAGCTTAGGGAACATTAAGGGCCAAAGCCTATGGGCAGACGCTCAGCACAAAAGACTAACGCTCATAACTGACCCTCAGGCACCCACCAGAATAGGAAACAGTGTAAACAACAGCACGACACCAGATCACACGTTTACGAAGAACGCAGCAAATTCTCAATGGACAAACATGCAGAAAAACTTATGTAGTGACCATTACATCATTGTCGCAATGGTACAAGCAGGCTCAAGGAAAAAGAGGGGTAGAGAACTGAAACTTGTAGAATGGGACTCTTTCCGCAAAATCCAAAGGGAAGATGCAGAATAGAATATAATGGACATCGAGAAATGAGCAGAGAAACTACAACAACGTGTTAAATGATCTACCAAAACTGTTCCAAAAGAGGCTGGGGTAGGAGAGATTGATAGCAGATTATTGCACATGTGGGAAGCGAAAGGTTGTATGTGGAAAAGATGGAAAAAGCAAAAACATAATCGGAAGACAAGGAAGAAAATTGCGGAATTATTCGACAAAGAAATCAAAGTTTATGCGAATAGGTTCACCCAACAAAATTGGTAAGATACGTGAAACTTGATGGAGAGGCAAGACCTGGAACATTCTCCGATGCCTCTTGGATCCCGAGAGTACAATAACTGCACAAAGGTACAATCTACAGAAGGTTATACATAGCTACGATGGTACAGAAGAGCTCTTTCGAAAGTTTCAAAAGATGTACGTTGGGAATGCGGATAGAGAACTACTCCCGGATTACAGAGGTAATGACAATCCTGATCTTGATGCCCCCATTACAGAGGCAGAAGTCAGATATAACCTTACCAGGCTCAACCCGAAATCTGCACCAGGACCTGATGGGATAACCAGCAAAACGCTCGGGAACCTGGACGATGAATCCATCAGAGCTCTCACAGACTACTTGAATAAGTGCTGGGAGCAAGGTGGCATTCCAAGTCAGTGGGAAACGGCCCAAATCATCTTTATACTGAAGCCTGGAAAGAAACCACAAGGGAAAAACTTAAGGCCCATATTGCTAACATCCTGCGTCGGTAAACTCATGGAACGTGGTTCTGACACGCCTCACGAGATACACGAATCATGGAGGAATTTACCCACATAGCATGGTTGGATTTCGACCAAAGTTATCGACGCAGGATATTATGCTCAAACTAAAACATCACATTATAGATGCGGATGCAAAAACTCTAGATACCAAGGTGATACTAAGGATTGATCTAACAAAGGCCTTTGACACTGTCACGCACAAAGCAGTACTACAAAATCTCCAAGAGCTGGATGTAGGATGTAAAACATACGTGTACATCAAAAACTTCTTGACGGATCGTACAGCAATGATTACAATTGGAGGAACCAAATCGGAGGAGATCAAACTAGGTAATAAGTGTACTCTGCAGGGATCGGTCTTATCCCCCTTTCTATTTAACGTGGCAATGATTGGTCTTCCTGTGAGACTCGAAAAGATAGAAGAACTCGGACAAAGCCTATACGCAGACATCACCCTCTGGGTGGCAGCTGGAAGCGATCGGCATTTGGAAGAGATCCTCCAAACAGCAGTAAACACGGTTGAAGACTACATCAGAGACAGGGGACTGCGATGTTCCTCTAAAAAATCAGGACTTATAGACCCACATGCAGGGGTCGAAAAAGCATTAAGGAAAGGCTGGATGTTGTGGTCACAGTATACCGCACCACCAGGATACCGGATACCGATAGAGGAGAGCTAAAGAATACTGGGAATCTCCATATCCGAAAATGGTCATAATAGAGAAACCATTCGACTACTGGATAATAGTGTTCAATAAACAATCAGACTAATAAAGTGGATATCCAACAGGAACTATGGCATTAAAGAGCGCAATCTTATCCGATTAATAGAAACATTCGTAATCAATATGTGGTCCATCAGTGTAGACATTTGGGCTTGTTGGTGTATTATGTTTGCAGATTTTTTTGTAGTGCAAAAAAACACACGGACGTAGAAGAAGAACGGAGACACACTCAGGTGCTAACTTCCAACAACGATTTATTTCGGGGAGGGATGCCACTTTTATACCCTCACTTTTTTCTGTCTTTTCTTCACTCGCTTCACAAGCACATGTCTACTGACACGGTACATGATAGTCAAACATTCTAATATATTTGCAGACTAAGGCAAGACAACAAAGCACATGGTAAAATAATATAACAACACTTGCACACTAGGCAGAGAAAACTATTATGTTTAACGCGCGTGCAGGAATTCCAACTCCTTCTTGGATAGTGACAGAGACGATTTGCTAACACAAGTATCTCCGAACTTTTCAATGTGAGCACTTTCAATGATTCGACGAGTTAGTTTGCATTTGCTTCTCCCAATAATGACTATCTTCGAATCGGGGCTCGCCGCATCCGCACTTGTGATAATTACTTGCGAGAAAGCCATCCGCCGCAGGCTTGTTAACTTTATTGGCATGTTCTCTAAGCCTATCATTGATGCATCTGCCGGTTTGTCCGATATAGCTCCTTCCACATTGCAAAGGTATTCTGTAAATAACACATTTCTTGCAGTTAACGTACCCTTTTCTGTGCTGCTTTTCGCACGCGTCCTTTATTGTACCATATGGTATTGTTTTAGCACACAGGTGATAAGCTTATTTGGAGCTGAGAACACAATGTCGACCTTTACTCGACATCCTATCTTCTTAAGGTTATGCGATAGGCGGTGAATGTATGGAATTACGCCGAAATTTTTCTTTTTACCGGATTGTGTGCTAGCGGTCGTCGAGGAACCATGCTCTCCTGACTTCGTTGCTCTGAGCAAGGCTTCGGAAATTGACACGATCACATGGTTTGGAAACCCAGCCTGATTCAAACGCACTAACTATTGACATCAAATGAGGGCACGATTTCTTCAGAGCATTGCTCAAACACATTTTTGCTATGCCCCTTTTAATAAGCTTACAATGAGCAGAACTGTATGATGAAAGAGCCTTGTTAGCTCTAGGTTGATAACACCAGCAGATGTGATATTCCTATCTGTTGGCATTTCGAAGGTAACATCAAGGGTGACCTTCGAAATTCCAATAGATAGAAATATCCACTTTCTCAATCTAAAAGTTGTGCTGTTTAGCGATCACATCTGCTGGTGTTATCAACCTAGAGCTAACAAGGCTCTTTTATCATACAGTTCTGCTCAATGTAAGCTTATTAAAAGGGGCATAGCGAAAATGTGTTTGAGCAATGCTCTGAAGAAATTGTGCCCACATTTGATGTCAACAGTTAGTGCTTTTGAATCAGGCTGGGTTTCCAAACCATGTGATCGTGTCAATTTCCGAAGCCTTGCTCAGAGCAACGCAGTCAGGAGAGCATGGTTCCTCGACGACAGCTGGTGCAGAGTCCAGTAAAAAGAAATATTTCACCATAATTCCATACATTCACTGTCTATCGCATAACCTGAAGAAGATAGGATGTCAGGGAAAGGTCGACATTGTGTTCTCAGCTCCAAATAAGCTTATCATGCAGCCTGTGTGCAAAAACAAGACCACTTGGTACAATAAAGGACGCATGCGAAAAGCAGCACAGGAAGGGGTACGTTAACTGCAGGAAATGTGTTATTTACAGAATACCTTTGCAATGTGGAAGGAGTTATATCGGACAAACCAGCAGATGCATCAATGATAGGCTTAGAGAACATGCCAATAAAGTTAACAAGCCTGCGGCAGATGGCTTCCTCGCAAGTCATTGTCACAAGTGCAGATGCGGCAAGGCCCGCTTCGAAGATAGTCATTATCGGGAGAAGCCAATGCGAACTAACTCGTCCAATCATTGAAAGTGCTCACATTGAAAAGTTCGGTGATACTTGCGTTTGCAAATCGTCTCTGTCACTATCCAAGAAGGAGCTGGAATTCCTGCGCGTGCGTTAAACATAATAGTTATGTCGGCCTAGTCTGCAAGTGTCATATCATATTACCATGTGCTTTGTTGTCTTGCTTTAGTCTGCAAGTATATTAGAATATTTGACTATCATATTCCGTGTCAGTAGACACGTGCTTGTGAAGCGAGTGAAGAAAAGTGAGAAAAAGTGAGGGTATAAATGTGGCGTCCGTCCCGGAAATAAATTGTTGTTGGAAGTTAGCGCCTGTCTGTCTCTCCGTTCTTCTTCTATGTCGTGTGTTTTTTTGCACTACAAGAAGAAAATCTGCGAACATGTTACACCAACAAGCCCAAATGTCTACACTGATGACTATTTCTCATGCAACGGGCTCTTTTTTATGTATTCCCCGGGATCCATGTGGCACTGTCGCCCTCATCGCTACCACCGTGTGTAGAGCACGGGTGATTGGCTTTTGTAATAGAGAAAAATCCTGCCAGAAGACGTCCGAGGCCTATTCGGCAATTGTCTCCCGTCCCACAGACATGGAATTAGGATTTTGAAAATTCTTAGAGCAGAATGGCTACGCCAGGCAAGAATTTACCAGACCAACCTAAGCGTGCAATTGCACTATGCATTCGAACCGTACACGGCCAAACTTCAACTTCGGAAGCACATGCGCAGGGCAGACCAAGTCACAGAAGGATTGTGGCTACTTCAATTTAGAAACCTGCGAGACTGTGCGAGAAAAGACTACTGGACACCTACCTGCAAGGTTCACGTTGACGAAGGAATTCACCTTCCCGAGGGAATCCGGAAAGTTCTTGCACATGGACCAAAATTCGCCGTAGAAACCGCGAGTACCAGACCAGAGCAGCTTTAGCTAGTGCGTCAAGTCTCCCGGCAAAGCACCGAAGGATGAAGCCGGCAGAGTGACCTCCGAAGGCGTTGACGCTCTAAAACACTGTAAGCCTCAACCGTCAAGGATTTCTCTATGTCGCGTAGCCTCGTACTTACCAGATAAATCGTTGTGTGTAGTGCCTGCTGACAAGGAGGGTGGATTTGCGGTGATGACCCGTGGGTCGTTCTCAAAAGCTAACAAAGCCATCTTGGGTGTATTTAGGCAACATAGAGGCGTCTGTTTGGCTAAGGTCCCAGCTAAAGCGATTGAAATATGCAAAAAAATGAATCTGAACAAGGTTGTGAAAAACATTGAGAAGAACAGAGGCAAGTGTTTAGACGTATATTTTTGTGCGAAGATGCACAAAAATAATGTACCTTTTAGGGTAATCGTGTCTGAGAAAGGTACATGGCGAAAGGAAATAGCTGCGTACCTGCTAAACTCATTAACTCTTCTCGACATTAATGACCCCTTCCTTCTGAAGAGTTCAGATCAAGTTTTAGAGTTCGTAAAAGTGCATTCTGACAAGAGGCTTAATACATTCTCCGCTGACATAAAAAAAAACCTTTATTACTGTTCTCCTCAGTCTGACCTGTTAACCTGCGTTGAAGAAAGCATAGATGAATTTGGTGCAGTGCAGTTTTGCAATGAATCGGTAACTTTTGTTCAAAGGTTTTTAGCAGTACTAAAGCAATACCCGACTTTGTTTATCCTGTGGGATAATGTTCCGTTTTTACAGAAGCAAGGCATATGTATCGGGTCTTGTTTGGCACCTGTTCTGAGTAACCTATATCTTGTAAAACTAGACAGTGTTGGCTGAGTCTCAGGGGAACGTCAGTCTACAGAGCGTTCAATTATGTTGATTTGCTTTTGTTTCTTGACTGCACCACTCATATGTTCAAAATAAATAGACTTCCTGCTTCTTTGCGGGATGCAATTATTTCAATAAGGATGTGGTCTATGCCGCGCATTCCAGTATCGTGCTCAAGAGCCACGAGGTTTCTGTGCACCAGTGTCGCGACGGTTACCTTCTCACCGGAAGCACTGCAAGATTTATAACCCGATAATTTTTCCATCCCCCCGGTCTCCTCTAGGGCGATGACATCTAGTGTCTCCTTGCTTGTTATGAACTGCTGCAGGTTTCCTCACTTGCGACGATATCCGCGGCAGTTCCATTGCCAAATCGCGTATTAGTTTCGCGGCACCATGTTGATTTATCTGATCTTCCCCGGTGGTGTTCATATTTTCTACTGCAGTCGGTCTGCTATACAGTTTGCCTTTAACCGGTCCCATGCCTGTCGGCCCAATATCCTTTGGTGTGTTTTCTAGAGCTGCTACTCTATTCTCTAATCCATCGAATCAATGTTTATTCTCTACATACATGTTTACGATTTGTTGCTGTATCCTATCAAACATTTCTTTAAATGTTTCCATAACCTCGCTGATTGTAAAGTCGCTCTTTTCCTCAACCATTTCTTGCACCCTCCTTTTGTGTAGTGGTGCTTCCCCGTTCGCTTGTGTGGGAACGGGTGTTTAAGCTCGACTAGGCGTCGGCATCCTACTGGCGTAGGGTGTGTTGCTATTCTTTCTTTGTTGCTGTAGCTTCGTGTTTTCTGCCCTAAGCTGCTTGAGCTCTTCTTTAAGTGTTGCATTCTCTAGGGTAATCTATTCTAGCATCTGTGTAATCTGTCATTTCCTGTTCTAGGGTGGACCCCTTAGCTTTAGGAAATTGAGTAGCAGTGCCGGAGACCACGCTTGCCCAGCTCACTTGTGCTTTGCTCCCATCTCCCCCTTGAGAAGTGCTCGAACCGGACCTTGGCCTCGACCTTGATCTTGTCCGGAATCTGATCTGTGAGCGTCCGTGGCCGGCTTCCCTGGACAGTCTTGGGATGTAACCGGACTGGTCTTTCCCAGGGTCATGCCCGTAGTTTTCCTGCTTGTTCCTTCTTTGTCGGTTGATGGATACTTGCTCGCTATCGTCTTATGGTTATTATTGTTGCTGCTCCCTCTGGCTTCTTTGTTGTTGTGGTAGTAGTACTCTTCCTCTTTGGCATATTCTTCTTCCCTCTTCCACGATGTCTTCTGACCAGGTACGGTATCTTGTATCTTGCCTCGCACTTCTTGTCTCCCATGAGGTGGTCTCTGCTGCAGAGTTGGCACACCGCTTGGCAGTTGTGGTCATGCTGTGGATTCTTGCACCTGCACCCCCGGCAAATCGTCTTCAGGGTTGGGGCACACATCAGCCCTGTGCCCTGTTCTTCCATATCCATAGCATATGTCAATCTGCTTTTTATACAAGGACCATCGAATAAGCATCGCTCCATATTTCACATAGCTTGGGACATGAAAACCTTCAAATAAAGCGATCACGTTGTCTGTGTCCCCCATTCTCTTGGCATGCAAGACCCCAGGATTGCACGGCGTGACTAGACTGGTCACTATGTCCTCCGGACTCTCCTCTTTGGATATTTCTCTGATGAGACCCTTGGATGTGTTATATGAAGATGCTCTGTAAGCGCTTGCTTCAAATTCTTGTTCTCCAAAGCGGAGCATATAGATAACTCCATATTTCCTGATCCGGTCCTCGGATGGTGCGCTGAACACCACTTTGTTTTGCTTGCTGTTTATACATATGCCGCCTTCCTCCACTGTCTCTTGACCGACCCCTGCAGTGTTGCGCAGGCAGTAGTAAATGCGACCTGTGTCCGAGAAGTAAAGTCCGCCACGTGGACGCACTATTACTCTGTAATCTTTTGGTAGGCTAGGCAGCCTACTTGCTCTGATGATTTGTCGCACATTGCGTTCGTTCTTCCATTTATTTCTTGCTGCTTCCTCAATGAAGGTTCTTCCATGCTGCTTGTTTCCCACCAATCCGGCCTCACTGCTGCATCGCTTCTCCGCGCCTCTTCTAACTTCACACCAGCCTGATTCACCAGCCAGACTGGAAGCCAAATTTTTATGGGAGTGCTCTTCAACCAATGTGCACACAGAGGACAGTAAAAATGCTTTTTAGTCACTGATATAAATGCTTCCATGGGATGGTGTCTTATGCGATCACTAAGTTCTGAATGTGCTCTGCGAACACTACAGCACATCAGCTGTGTTTGTTGTGATGAATACCGGTGGTGCTGTGTAAGAAGGGACAGTTGCCCACCTTTGGGAAGCCATGCAGACAATCGGTTGCGGAGTGTGCGATTTCTGGCTGCGAGATTACAAATAGTCTGAATTATAGCTTGACTCTTTGGATGCTGTTAATATAGAAGCACAAGTTAGTGCAGCGGTTGTTATTCAATGCAGTGTTGCATCAGCAAGCAGTTAATCTTTTAATTGCTGAATTTTTTCTTGATCCATATAAGTTGAACTACTTTGCATTTACAAATGCAGTTAATTTTTTTAGCACCAGCTACTTAAAAGAGGGGACGTGCCTTTGAAAATCAACTTCCCGATTTGTTCATGGATTTGATGAAAATTGGCACAAATGTTTATAATGTCTCCCTGAAGAAACTTCCATAAAAGTTTCAGAATGATACCTTGAGAACATTTTATTCACAGAATTTTTCTCTTGAACTATCTGGAGGACCTGTGGAGCTTAAATAATGTCGCAGTTTCACCCGAAAGGCGAAGCATCAATTGCGATAGCAACTTAGAAGAGAGCTATATGGAGTAAGGATAGTAGATTTATCATCGGTATAAACTTGGACATGCAGCAGCACCAGCAACACGCAGAACTGTTGTTGAAGCCGTCGCCGTTTTGCCCGCGTTCGCACCGAACGCCCGTGGCATTGGTGACTGTTGCCAGGGCCTCTGGGGGCGGCTCGGAGATTTTCGACGAGATCAGAACGGGAAACTCGTCGAGCAGCGTCAGAAGTCTTTACCACCTTCTCGCCTCGCAACGTTTTTATATAGATACGCATTTGATGCCGCAGCTAAACATCGCCTCCCCTGCCTCTCTCCCGTCCCCCCACGGCCTTTTCGCTCTATATATATGGTGATTGTAAAGAAGGAGAGAGACGCTTAATTCTGCAGCCCTTCAGGGAGCACGGCGCAGACCGCGCGATTGTTCTCCGCCGTGCGTTCGCTCCCCGTGAAAGCGCGCGTCCCTCGCGGCCTTTCACTCGCACATACAGCGTCCGGTGCGCGGCGGCGATTTCATCGCCATTGACGTCATACGGAACCTCACGGCGTCGACGGCGGCGACGGCGGCGACGGCGACGACGCCGACGCAGAAATCCTCTTTGAGTGTCCATGTAATTGCTATCGCTATAAAACATGATGGAAGGCTCGTTGAGTATTGACTGCATAGCTCAATGCATGCTGACGGTCGTGACAGAATTACCTTTTTTTTTCGCAACACAATTTTTTTGGATACGAGGAATAAGGATTATAAACAGGGATAAGGTGCCTCAGAAAGGCTGGCCAACGTTTCGATAGGAGGACCTATCTTCGTCAAAGGCGGCCTCGGGCCTCGTCATCCTCGGCGGGTTAGTTTTAAAGGGTTAGTGGAGTGACGTCACGTCGATGTCGGCTGTGGCTGGCTGTAAAGGGAGAGACTGAAAAGAAAATGAGCGCTGGCGCTTGACTGGCTAGGCGCGGTTTCTAAGACGAGGGGACAAGAGCGGGAGAGCGAGAAAGCGGCAAAAAAAGTAAAAAAGAAAAAAAGAGAAAAATTAAAAAAAAAACGAAAAAAAAAACGTCAGAGGGGGTTGGGGGAGCGAGAGGCGACAGGCCCCTATGGCTTGCATTTCTGGATATCAAGGGAGCCTATGACAGTGTAATCCAAAAGGATTTGTGGGACATACTGGGCACTCTAGATGTGGAAGATGGAGTAAGAAATCTTTTAAAAGATATCTATAAAAGTAACAAGGTGCTTATAAAATGGGAAAACAAGGTATCTGGGCCTATAGAGATACAGCAGGGGCTTAGGCAGGGGTGCCCTCTGTCACCTCTGTTGTTCATGCTGTATTTACAAGGATTAGAGAAAAAATTAGAGAGGAGCGGACTTGGCTTCAACCTTTCCTATTTCAAGCAAGGAGAATGGATTAAACAGTCATTACCAGGACTGATGTATGTGGATGACATTGTACTTATGGCTGACAGCAAGGAAGACTTGCAGAGATTAAAGGACATCTGTGGTAAAGAGGGAGATAGCTTAGGTTTGAAGTTTAGTGAAGAAAAATCAGCAGTCATGACTTTTAACGATAATCAGGGCAGCGAGCATAGGATACAGGAGGTTATGCTGGAGGTGGCGGATAAGTACAAATATCTTGGAGTGTGGATTAACAATGGGGCTGAGTACCTAACGGAACATGAAAAATATGTGACGACTAAAGGTAGCAGAAATGCAGCTGTGATGAAAAATAGGGCACTGTGGAATTACAATAGGTACGAAGTGGTGAGAGGGATTTGGAAAGGGGTGATGGTCCCTAGTTTGACTTTCGGCAATGTGGTCCTGTGCATGAGATCAGAGGTTCGAGCAAGGTTGGAAGTTAAGCAGCGAGGGGTAGGTAGACTGGCTCTGGGAGCACACGGAAATACACCAAATCAGGGGGTACAGGGTGACATGGGATGGACGTCATTCGAGGGCAGGCAAGCCAGCAGCAAGATAGAATTTGAGGAGTGATTGAGAGAAATGGCAGGAAAGCGGTAGGCAAGGAGAGTTTTCAGTTATTTGTACATGAGGAATGTTGATACAAAATGGAGGAAGCTGACCAGAAAACTGTCAATCAAATATTTGGACTGCAGGAGGGGTGCAAACCAAGAAACAGTGGTTAAGAAAAAGTTTAAGGAAACAGAGAGGGGTCTGTGGAAAACGGGGATGCAGACGAAATCAGCACTGGGAACATACCGAACTTTCAAGCAAGAAATTGCCAAAGAAAATATCTACGATAATTCTAGGGGAAGCTCTTTGTTGTTTGAAGCCAGGACGGGAGTATTGCGGACTAAGATGTAACGAGTCAAGTACCAAGGCATAGACACGTTGTGCTGTGCATGTGGAGAAGAAGAGGAAACGGCTGAACACCTCATACTTTTCTGTAAAGGGCTTAACCCTACAGTGCAAGGCAACGGGGCTGATTTTTTCAAAGCATTGGGGTTTAGGGACAGTGAAGGCAAAATAGACTTTAAGCGGGTAGAAATAACCAACAGAGGTTATCTGATTGGTGGATAAAATCAAGGCAGGGGTGAAATTTCACCCACCACAGCCATCGCTAGGTGGCGAATGCCACCGCCCGGTTTAAAGGGTTCAGCCTCATCCATCCATCCATCCATCCAGCGAGTGAGCATTCGGAGGTGTCGTGGTCGGCGTGCGTTTGGGGTCCCTGAAGAGCCGGTCAGTGTGCAAGTGACAATACGAGTTGAAAGCATGATGAGTAATGTAGCATCAAGGCATCGGGTAATTTTGTGGTTGACAGGGAGCAGCTTGGTCCATCAAGGGACGTTAGCCTCACTAGTTCGCCGTAGGCGTCGTCGCGGCGGTATACAGAATTGGCGAGACCCTGTGTGGTCAAGGCGCCGAAAAGGTATCCTGGCGTCTGAGATTTTGGACTGTCTCGGTGTGGATCTTGTGTGGAGAAAAAAAAAAACGGCACAGGAGGGTGACAGTGTAGAAAACATATAATTAGAAATTTAAACTTGGGGGGAGACTGGTGTACCTGGAAAAGTGCTCGTATGGTTGATCAATGCGTAAAAGCATGGAGGACGATAATAAATTAAGTGGTAGGGGAGATGCAGGGAAGAACTGGAAATGGAAGAATAGGTGAGGTTGTGGGGAAAAAAAAAACGGCACAGGATAGTGACAGCGGAAGAAATATAATTTGAAACATAAACACGGAGGGGACAGGTGTACCTGGAAAAGCGTTCGTATGGTTTATCAATGAGTAAAAGCATGGAGGAGGATAATAAATTGAGTGGTAGGGGAGATGTAGGAAGAACTGGAAATGGAAGAATAGGTGAGGTTGAGCATCGAGATTAGCTGGAGGTTTAACTTGTTTTGCGCCTTTGTTATGGTATAACAATTTAAGGTTTATGTTACTGGTTTTAGCGATTCTAAGTTGCCACGTGATAAATTCATCCCCGTCGGGTGCAGGCATTTAAACTTGTGTATGAGGTATGATTCTGTATATTTTCTCTCGTGAGGTGAACGAAAATTTGTTTGTAGTATATAGAGTCTTGCTTGATCAAATATATGGCCGTGCTCATTGAAGTGGCTGGCTACTGCTTTAGGTAAATTGTGTTTTGTATCTGCGCGATGGCCGTTGAGTCTCGTGTGCATTTCTTGTCCAGTCTCACCTATGCATTGCTTGTTACAAGCGGCACATTCTAGACAGTAGACTACGTTGCTTGACGTGCAGGTGAAATTCGAAGTTACCTTGTGAATGGAATCTGACGCTGTACGTTTTACTGTAGTAGTAGATTGAATATGTTTGCATGTGGAACACCTGGAGCGGCCACAGGGACCGGATGTTGGCTTCGTCTTTGTCCTTAGTTTGGCGTGTACAAGAATGTCCTTGACATTACTGTTCCGTCTGTAGGCTATTCTGGGCGGGTCGGGAAAGATCTTGAAGTTTCTGGTTGCTGGTGAGAATTGGGTGGTATTACTGAGGATATTGTTCACGTTGGGGAGTGCGTTTCAGAATTAGTAGTAAGAAGAGGCGTTGTTGTCCTTGTGATCTTAGGGCGGGGTTTGAGGACCTTGGCTTCGATCAAGCTTGGTTGCAGCAATGTAGCTTCTGAAGGGCAGTGTTCGGGTAGTTCCTCCTTGAGTAGGGTTTTCCTTAAGGTGATCGAGTCTGTCTTATGTAGTCATGGTTTTCAACGCAAATGCGACGAAGTCGTGTGGCTTGGGCCTTTAAAGATACCTTGTTGCAATGTCTGGATGGTGGCTTGTATAATCTAGGTACTGTTGTTTATCAAAAGGTTTCTATACAGCGTTGTCTTTAGTCCCATTATCAATATATATTGTTGTGTCCAGAAAGTTTATGCGCTCATTTGAAGATTCCGATGTGAATTTTATTGTTGTGTGAAAAGAATTTAGGAAAGTTACAAATTTATCTAAACTTTCCTGACCATGTTCCCATATTATGAATATGTCGTTATATATCGTAGGTATGTGGGGGATTGTGGGTGCAACGAGATAGGAAATCCGTTTCTAGAGTACCCATAAATATGTTCGCGTAGGTTGGTGCAAAAGGTGTGCCCAGTTGTCCCATGTATTTGTAGATAGTAATTTTCCTCAAATTCGAAGTAATTATATGTCAGAACTAGTTCAAGAAGAGACAAGTATACTTCAAAGAGTGTTGTGCATTGTGTTTGGACAGCGTTTCTTTCATCGAGTTTAAACCATCAGGGATTGGAATGTTGGTGTGCAGCCGTGACGTCTAGTGTTGCGAGAATTATGTTTTGCGGTAGTGCGCCTTTTATATTTCTGTCCTCACTGCCTAGCCAGTCAAGCGCCAGTGCTCATTTTCTTTTCAGTCTCTCCCTTTACAGCCAGCACAGCCGACATCGACGTGACGTCACTCCACTAACCCTTTAAAACTAACCGCTGAGGATGACGCGGCCGCCTTTGACGAAGATAGGTCCTCCTATCGAAACGTTGGCCAGCCTTTCTGAGGCACCTTATCCCTGTTTATAATCCTTATTCCTCGTGTGCTACTCCATTAGTCAGCCATCTTTTTTGATTTTAAATTTTTTGGATAGTCATTTTTCAAGTTACCTACGCACCAAGTACACTTTCGGGTGTGAACGAATAGCCACACCATAAATTTATAAAAAGTAAAGATAAATGAGAGACTGTCACGACCTGCACTGTAGTCCAAGGAACGTGACAAAAAAATCTATCAAAATAGCCTAAACGGTAACGAAATCACCTCCAGAAACTGAGCAGAAAGGAAAAAAAAACGTTTTGAGAAAACGGCTCTCAAAGTTTCACCTTCGTTTCAGTTCTCTAAAGGGCACCAAATTTGTAATCTTTGATGTGTTTTGTGATGTGGGGCTTCTTGGACATGTGGCCTCTGGTCTGGTGCACCTTCGTTCCACCTTTTTCTTTGTTGTATGGCATTCTTTACTGCTGCTCTACAAAGAGCATGGTGCCTCTGTTTCAAACCAAGTGAGGTGCAGAAGTCTATGTGGGCATGAATATAGTTCTAGTGTTGTACCTGCAGACTGCCTCATTCATAGCAGTCTCTAGTGCAGTCAGTGAGGCATTGTTTTCTTTTGGTAGAATCGGCCATGCTACTGAATGAAGGCTCTCATCAGCCTTCTGAGTCATCTTCCATTGACAATGGCTTTGGAGCTTCGGAGAGCCACTGATAGATAGGCAGCAATGCAGCTGCTAGGTGCTTTCCAGCCTATACTTTTGTATGATGCCTCACTTCTGCAGCCTCACTTCTGGGGGGGTCTGTGCCAGTCCAAGTGGCCTAGTGAACAGAGCTCATGATCATGATGAGGTTCTCTTTATGACGCGGTGGTATGATAGGCATTGTTACGAGATAACGCGGCAATACGATAATAGAGTCGGCACGCGATGTGCTATGTCGCTGGTCCGAGGTGCAGATGCGCGAAGTGCCTGGTCGCGGGTCCGAGGAATAGACGCTCGATGAGCTTAGTCGCGGGCTCGAGGAGTCGACGTCTAGGCCGACGCGTTAAGTGCCTAGCCGCGGGTCCAAGGACAGTCGACACTCGATGAGCCATGTGTCGACGCGCGAAGTGATGCTAGCCGCGGGCTCGAGGAGTCGACGTTCGATGTGCTTGTATCGCGCAGTCGGAGGCGCCGATGCACGAAATGATTAAGCAAGGGTCCGAGAAGTCCTCGCGCGATGTGCTTGATCGCCGAGTCGGTGACGCCTACGCTCGAATGCTTAGCCGCGGTCCGAGGATTGCGTGCGCGATGTGCTGGTCGGTGAATTCCGAATACGGAGTTCTGAAAGG